>NW_020192284.1:0-37378 GCF_002263795.3 Bos taurus
AGGAGAGATTTTGTTCACGTGGATGATCACACACCTATCACGTGACTGATCATCGCACTGATCCATGTGACTGATCATGCACTGATGACGTGGCTATAATGCACTGATCACTTGGCTGGACATACACTGATCACGTGCCTGGTCATGCACTGATCACGTGGCTGATCATGCACTGATCACGTGACTGATCATGCAATGATCTCGTGTCTGATCATGCACTGATCACGTGGCTATCATGCATTGCTCACGTGGCCTGTCATGCAGTGATCACGTGGCTTACATGCACTACTCACTTGGCTGATCATGCAATGATCATGTAGCTACCATGTACAGGTCACGTGAATGATCATACACCCATCAGGTGACTGATCATGCACTGATCACGTGGCTATCATGCACTGATCACGAGACTGATCATGCACTGATCACGTCCTATATCATGCACTGATCACATGACTGCCCATGCACTGATCACGTGGATGATCATACACTAATCATGTGACAGATCATGCACTGATCACGTGGCTGATCATGCACTGATACCCGTGACTGAGCATGGACTGATCACATGACTATCATGTAGTGATCACGTGACTTAATGGCGCTGATCATGTGACTGATCATGCGCTGATCATGTTTGCTATCATACACTGATCATGTGCCTCTGGAGGCAATAAACAAAGAGCTGAGTAGGCACGAATCAAACAGTCAGCAGGCAATAATCATGGAACTCAGCTGTGAGGAATCATGCTGCTCAGCTGGCAATAATCAAGCAGCTGAGCAGGCAGGAATTACACAGCACAGCTGGCAATTGTCAAGCAGATGACAGGCAGGAATCGTGCAGCTCAGCTGGCAATTGTCAAGCAGATGAGCAGACACTAATCACGCAGCTCAGCAGGCCCGGATCACGTGACTGAGCATGCACTGTTCACGTGGCTGATCATACACTGATCACGTGATTGATCATGCACTGATCACATGGATATCATGCACTGATCACGTGGCTGATCATACACTGTTCACGTGTCTGACCATGCACTGATCACGTGGCTGATCATACACTGCTCACGTAACTGATCATGCACTGATCACGTGGCTATCATGCACTGAATACGTGGCTGAACATGCACTGTTCACGTGGCTGATCACACACCTGTCACGTGACATAACATGCACTGATCACGTGGCACTCATGCACTGATCACGTGGCTGATCATACTCTGCTCACGTAACTCATCATGCACACATCACGTTTCTATCATGCACTGCTCACGTGGCTCGTCATGGAATGATCACGTAGCTACCATATACTGGTCACGTGACTGATCATGCACAGATCACGTAAATGATCATGCACTGTTCACGTGACTGATCATGTACTGATCACGTGACTGATCATGCACCGATCACGTGGCTGATCATGCACTGATCACGTAATTGATCATGCACTTATCATTTGGCTGATCATGCACTGATCACGTGGCTGATCATACACTGATCACGTGACTGATCATGCACTGATCACGTGACTGATCATGCACTGATCACATAATTGATCCTGCACTGATCACATGGCTCATCACGCACTGATCCGGTGGCTGATCACACACGTATCACGTGACTGATCATGTACAGATCACGTGAATAATCATGAAGTGATCACGTGGCTATCCTGCACTGATCACGTGGATATCATGCACTGATCATGTGGCTGATCACACACGTATCACGTGACTGATCATGCACTGATCACGTGGCTATCATGCACTGATCACGTGGCTATCATGCACTGATACGTGGCTGATCATGCAATGATCACGTAGCTACCATGCACTGGTCACGTGACTGATCATGCACTGATCATGTAATTGATCATGCACTGATCACGTGACTAATCATGCACAGATCACGTGACTGATCATGCACTGATCACGTGGCTATCATGCACTGCTCACATGGCTGATCATGTGCTGATCATGTTTGGTGTCACACACTGATCATGTGCCTCTGGAGGCAATGAACATAGAGCTGAGTAGGCAGAAATCAGTCAGCAGGCTATAATCAGGGAACTCACCTCTGAGAAATCATGCTGCTCAGCTGGCAAAAATCAAGCAGCTGAGCAGGCAGGAATTACGCAGCACAGCTGGCAATTGTCAAGCGGATGACAGGCAGGAATCGTGCAGCTCAGCTGGCAATTGTCAAGCAGATGAGCAGACAGTAATCATGCAGCTCAGCAGGCCCTGATCATGTGACTGAGCATGCACTGATCACGTGGCTGATCACACATGTATCACGTGACTGATCATGCACTGATCACGTGGCTCTCATGCACTGATCATGTGGCTATCATGCACTGATCACGTGGCTATCATGCTCTGATCACGTGGCTGATCACGCACTGATCACGTAGCAACCATGTACTGGTCATGTGACTGATCATGCACTGATCACGTAATTGATCCTGCACTGATCACATGGCTCATCACGCACTGATCCGGTGGATGATCACACACATATCACGTGACTGATCATGTACAGATCACGTAAATAATCAGGAAGTGACCACGTGGCTATCCTGCACTGATCACGTGGATAACATGCACTGATCATGTGCCTGATCACACACGTATCACGTGACTGATCATGCACTGATCACATGGCTATCATGCACTGATCACGTGGCTATCATGCACTGCTCACGTGGCTGATCATGCAATGATCACGCAGCTACCATGTACTGGTCACATGACTGATCATGCACTGATCACATAATTGATCATGCACTGATCACCTGCCTTATCATGCATTGATTATGTGACTGATCATGTGCTGATCATGTTTGGTGTCACACACTGATCATGTGCCTCTGGAGGCAATGAACATAGAGCTGAGTAGGCAGGAATCAGTCAGCAGGCTATAATCATGGAACTCACCTCTGAGAAATCATGCTGCTCAGCTGGCAGTAATCAAGTAGATGAGCAGGCAGGAATTACGCAGCACAGGTGGCAATTGTCAAGGAGATGACAGGCAGGAATCGTGCAGCTCAGCTGGAAATTGTCAAGCAGATGAGCAGACAGTAATCACGCAACTCAGCAGGCCCTGATCACGTGACTTAGCATGCACTGTTCACGTGGATGATCACACACCTATCACGTGACTGATCATGCACTGATCATGTGAGTGATCATGCACTGATCACGTGGCTATAATGCACTGATCACTTGGCTTGACATACACTGATCACGTGCCTGGTCATGCACTGATCACGTGGCTGATCATGCACTGATCACGTGACTGATCATGCACTGATCTAGTGTCTGATAATGCACTGATCACGTGGCTATCATGCACTACTCACGTGGCTGATCATTCAATGATCCCGTGGCTATCATGCACTACTCACGTGGCTGATCATGAACTGGTCACCTGACTGATCATGCCCTGATCAAGTGGCTATCATGCACTGATCACGTGGCTGATCATGCAATGATCATGAAGCTACCATGTACCGGTCACGTGACCGATCATACACCCATCAGGTGACTGATCATGCACTGATCACGTGGCTATATTGCACTGTTAACGTGGCTGATCATACACTGATCACCTGCCTGGTCATGCACAGATCAGGTGACTAATCATGAACTGATTACGTAGCTATCATGTACTGATCACCTGGCTGATCATGCACTGATCATGTGGCTATCATGCAATGATCACGTGGCTCTCATGCACTGATCACGTGGCTGATCATGCACTGATACCGTGACTGAGCATGGACTGATCGCATGACTATCATGTAGTGATCACGTGACTTAATGGTACTGATCATGTGACTGAACATGCGCTGATCATGTTTGCTTTCATACACTGATCATGTGCCTCAGGAGGCAATAAACAAACAGCTGAGTAGGCACGAATCAAACAGTCAGCAGGCAAAAATCATGGAACTCAGCTGTGAGGAATCATGCTGCTCAGCTGACAATAATCAAGCAGCTGAGCAGGCAGGAATTACACAGCACAGCTGGCAATTGTCAAGCAGATGACAGGCAGGAATCGTGCAGCTCAGCTGGCAATTGTCAAGCAGAGGAGCAGACAGGAATCACGCAGCTCAGCAGGCCCTGATCACGTGACTGAGCATGCACTGTTCACCTGGCTAATCATACACTGATCACGTGATTGATCATGCACTGATCACTTGGATATCATGCCCTGATCATGTGGCTGATCATACACTGTTCACGTGTCTGACCATGCACTGATCACATGGCTGATCATACACTGCTCACGTAACTGATCATGCACTGATCACGTAATTGATCATGCACTGATCACATGGCTGATCATGCACTGCTCACGTGGCTGATCATGCAATGATCACGCAGCTACCATGTACTGGTCACATGACTGATCATGCACTGATCACGTAATTGATCATGCACTGATCACCTGGCTTATCATGCATTGATCATGTGACTGATCATGTGCTGATCATGTTTGGTGTCACACACTTATCATGTGCCTCTGGAGGCAATGAACAAAGAGCTGAGTAGGCAGGAATCAGTCAGCAGGCTATAATCATGGAACTCAGCTTTGAGAAATCATGCTGCTCAGCTGGCAATAATCAAGTAGATGAGCAGGCAGGAATTATGCAGCACAGGTGGCAATTGTCAAGGAGATGACAGGCAGAAATCATACAGCTCAGCTGGCAATTGTCAAGCAGATGAGCAGACAGTAATCATGCAGCTCAGTAGGCCCTTATCACGTGACTGAGCATGCACTGTTCACGTGGCTGATCACACTCCTATCACGTGAATAATCATGCACCGATCACGTGGCTCTCATGCACTGATCACGTGATTGCACATGCACTGATCACGTAATTGTATGCACTGCTCACTTGGCTATCATGCACTGATGACGTGGCTGATCATGCACTGATCACGTAGCTATCTTGCACTGATCACTTGGCTGATCATACACTCATCACGGGACTGATCGTGCACTGATCACGGCGCTATCATGCATTGTCTACATGACTCCACATGCACTGATGACGTGGATGATCATGCACTGATCACGTGACTGACCATGCACTGATCACGTGACTGATCATGCACTGATCACGTGGCTGATCATGCACTGATCACGTAATTGATCATTCACTGATCATTTGGCTGATCATTCACTGATCACGTGGCTGATCATACACTGATCACGTGACTGATCATGCACTGATCACGTGACTGATCATGCACTGATCACGTGGCTATCATGCACTGATCACTTGGCTGGTCATATACTGATCACATGACTGATCATTCACTGTTCACGTGACTGATCATGTACTGATCACCTGACTGATCATGCACTGATCACATAATTGATCATGCACTATTCACGTGGCTGATCAAGCAATGATCACGTGACTGGCCATGCACTGATCACGTGACTGATCATCCACTGATCAGTTGGCTATCATGCACTGATTACTTGGCTGATCATACACTGATCACGTGACTGATAATGCACTGATCATCTGGCTATCATGCACTCATTACCTGGCTATCGTGCTCTGATCACGTGGTTGATCATGCACTGATACCGTGACTGAGCATGGACTGATCACATGACTATCATGTAGTGATCACGTGACTTAATGTCTCTGATCATGTGACTGATCATGCGCTGATCATGTTTGCTATCATACACTGATCATTTGCCTCTGGAGGCAATAAACAAAGAGCTGAGTAGGCACGAATCAAACAGTCAGCAGGCAATAATCATGGAAGTCAGCTGTGAGGAATCATGCTGCTCAGCTGGCCATAATCAAGCAGCGGAGCAGGCAGGAATTACGCAGCACAGCTGGCAATTGTCAAGCAGATGACAGGCAGGAATCGTGCAGCTCAGCTGGCAATTGTCAAGCAGATGAGCAGACACTAATCACGCAGCTCAGCAGGCCCTTATCACGTGACTGAGCATGCACTATTCACGTGGCTGATAATACACTGATCATGTGATGATCATGCACTGATCACTTGGATATCATGCACTGATCACGTGGCTGATCATACACTGTTCACGTGTCTGACCACGCACTGATCACGTGGCTGATCATACACTGCTCATGTAACTGATCATGCACTGATCACGTGGTATCATGCACTGATCACGTGGCTGAACATGCACTGTTCACGTGGCTGATCACACACCTGTCACGTGTCATATCATGCGGTGATCACGTGGCACTCATGCACTGACCACGTGGCTGATCATACTCTGCTAACGTAACTGATCATGCACACATCACATGGCTATCATGCACTGCTCACGTGGTTCGTCAAGGAATGATCACGTAGCTACCATATACTGGTCACGTGACTGATCATGCACAGATCACGTCAATGATCATGCACTGTTCAAGTGACTGATCATGTACTGATCACGTGACTGATCATGCACTGATCACGTGGCTATCATGCTCTGCTCACGTGGCTGATCATGCAAGGATCAGGTAGCAACCATGTACTAGTCACGTGACTGATCATTCACTGATCACCTAATTAATCCTGCACTGATCACGTGGCTCATCATGCACTGTTCACGTGGCTGATCACACATGTATCACGTGACTGATCATGCACTGATCACGTAATTAATCCTGCACTGATGACGTGGCTATCATGCACTGATCACGTGGCTGATCTTGCAAGGATCACGTAGCAACCATGTACTGGTCACGTGACTGATAATGCACTGATCACGTGGCTCTCATGCACTGATCATGTGGCTATCACGTACTGATCACGTGGCTATCATGCACTGATCACGTGGCTGATCACGCAATGATCACGTAGCAACCATGTACTGGTCATGTGACTGATCATGCACTGATCACGTAATTGATCCTTCACTGATCACATGGCTCATCACGCACTGATCCGGTGGCTTATCACACACGTATCACGTGACTGATCATGTACAGATCCCGTAAATAATCATGAAGTGATCACGTGGCTATCCTGCACTGATCACGTGGCTATCCTGCACTGATCACGTGGCTGATCACACACGTATCACGTGACTGATCATGCACTGATCACGTGGCTATCATGCACTGATCACGTGGCTATCATGCACTGATCACGTGGCTGATCATGCAATGATCACGTAGCTACCATGCACTGATCACGTGACTGATCATGCACAGATCACGTGACTGATCATGCACAGATCACGTGACTGATCATGCACTGATCACGTGGCTATCATGCACTGCTCACGTGGCTGATCATGCAATGATCACGCAGCTACCATGTACTGGTCACATGACTGATCATGCACTGATCACATAATTGATCATGCACTGTTCACCTGGCTTATCATGCATTGATCATGTGACTGATCATGTGCTGATCATGTTTGGTGTCACACACTGATCATGTGCCTCTGGAGGCAATGAACATAGAGCTGAGTAGGCAGGAATCAGTCAGCAGGCTATAGTCATGGAACTCACCTCTGAGAAATCATGCTGCTCAGCTGGCAATAATCAAGTAGATGAGCAGGCAGGAATTACGCAGCACAGGTGGCAATTGTCAAGGAGATGACAGGCAGGAATCGTGCAGCTCAGCTGGAAATTGTCAAGCAGATGAGCAGACAGTAATCACGCAGCTCAGCAGGCCCTGATCACGTGACTGAGCATGCACTGTTCACGTGGATGATCACACACCTATCACGTGACTGATCATGCACTGATCATGTGACTGATCATGCACTGATGACGTGGCTATAATGCACTGATCACTTGGCTGGACATACACTGATCACGTGCCTGGTCATGCACTGATCACGTGGCTGATCATGCACTGATCACGTGACTGATCATGCAATGATCTCGTGTCTGATCATGCACTGATCACGTGGCTATCATGCATTGCTCACGTGGCCTGTCATGCAGTGATCACGTGGCTATCATGCACTACTCACTTGGCTGATCATGCAATGATCATGTAGCTACCATGTACAGGTCACGTGAATGATCATACACCCATCAGGTGACTGATCATGCACTGATCACGTGGCTATCATGCACTGATCACGAGACTGATCATGCACTGATCACGTCTATATCATGCACTGATCACATGACTGCCCATGCACTGATCACGTGGATGATCATACACTAATCCTGTGACAGATCATGCACTGATCACGTGGCTGATCATGCACTGATACCGTGACTGAGCATGGACTGATCACATGACTATCATGTAGTGATCACGTGACTTAATGGCGCTGATCATGTGACTGATCATGCGCTGATCATGTTTGCTATCATACACTGATCATGTGCCTCTGGAGGCAATAAACAAAGAGCTGAGTAGGCACGAATCAAACAGTCAGCAGGCAATAATCATGGAACTCAGCTGTGAGGAATCATGCTGCTCAGCTGGCAATAATCAAGCAGCTGAGCAGGCAGGAATTACACAGCACAGCTGGCAATTGTCAAGCAGATGACAGGCAGGAATCGTGCAGCTCAGCTGGCAATTGTCAAGCAGATGAGCAGACACTAATCACGCAGCTCAGCAGGCCCGGATCACGTGACTGAGCATGCACTGTTCACGTGGCTGATCATACACTGATCACGTGATTGATCATGCACTGATCACATGGATATCATGCACTGATCACGTGGCTGATCATACACTGTTCACGTGTCTGACCATGCACTGATCACGTGGCTGATCATACACTGCTCACGTAACTGATCATGCACTGATCACGTGGCTATCATGCACTGAATACGTGGCTGAACATGCACTGTTCACGTGGCTGATCACACACCTGTCACGTGACATAACATGCACTGATCACGTGGCACTCATGCACTGATCACGTGGCTGATAATACTCGGCTCACGTAACTCATCATGCACACATCACGTTTCTATCATGCACTGCTCACGTGGCTCGTCATGGAATGATCACGTAGCTACCATATTCTGGTCACGTGACTGATCATGCACAGATCACGTAAATGATCATGCACTGTTCACGTGACTGATCGTGCACTGATCACATAATTGATCCTGCACTGATTACATGGCTCATCACGCACTGATACGGTGGCTGATCACACACGTATCACGTGACTGATCATGTACAGATCACGTGAATAATCATGAAGTGATCACGTGGCTATCCTGCACTGATCACGTGGATATCATGCACTGATCATGTGGCTGATCACACACGTATCACGTGACTGATCATGCACTGATCACGTGGCTATCATGCACTGATCACGTGGCTCGTCATGGAATGATCACGTAGCTACCATATTCTGGTCACGTGACTGATCATGCACAGATCACGTAAATGATCATGCACTGTTCACGTGGCTGATCATGCACTGATCACGTAATTGATCATGCACTTATCATTTGGCTGATCATGCACTGATCACATGGCTGTTCATACACTGATCACGTGAGTGATCATACACTGATCACGTGACTGATCGTGCACTGATCACATAATTGATCCTGCACTGATTACATGGCTCATCACGCACTGATACGGTGGCTGATCACACACGTATCACGTGACTGATCATGTACAGATCACGTGAATAATCATGAAGTGATCACGTGGCTATCCTGCACTGATCACGTGGATATCATGCATTGATCATGTGGCTGATCACACACGTATCACGTGACTGATCATGCACTGATCACGTGGCTATCATGCACTTATCAAGTGGCTATCATGCACTGATCACGTGGCTGATCATGCAATGATCACGTAGCTACCATGCACTGGTCACGTGACTGATCATGCACTGATCAGGTAATTGATCATGCACTGATCACGTGACTGATCATGCACAGATCACGTGACTGATCATGCACTGATCACGTGGCTATCATGCACTGCTCACGTGGCTGATCATGCAATGATCACGCAGCTACCATGTACTGGTCACATGACTGATCATGCACTGATCACATAATTGATCATGCACTGTTCACCTGGCTTATCATGCATTGATCATGTGACTGATCATGTGCTGATCATGTTTGGTGTCACACACTGATCATGTGCCTCTGGAGGCAATGAACATAGAGCTG
Source organism: Bos taurus (assembly GCF_002263795.3). Lineage (NCBI taxonomy): Eukaryota > Metazoa > Chordata > Mammalia > Artiodactyla > Bovidae > Bos > Bos taurus. Next base: position 10,133 of record NW_020192284.1, read on the forward strand.
AGTAGGCAGGAATCAGTCAGCAGGCTATAATCATGGAACTCACCTCTGAGAAATCATGCTGCTCAGCTGGCAATAATCAAGTAGATGAGCAGGCAGGAATTACGCAGCACAGGTGGCAATTGTCAAGGAGATGACAGGCAGGAATCGTGCAGCTCGCTGGCAATTGTCAAGCAGATGAGCAGACAGTAATCACGCAGCTCAGCAGGCCCTGATCACGTGACTGAGCATGCACTGTTCACGTGGATGATCACACACCTATCATGTGACTGACCATGCACTGATCATATGACTGATCATGCACTGATGACGTGGCTATAATGCACTGATCACTTGGCTGGACATACACTGATCACGTGCCTGGTCATGCACTGATCACGTGGCTGATCATGCACTGATCACGTGACTGATCATGCAATGATCTCGTGTCTGATCATGCACTGATCACGTGACTATCAAGCATTGCTCACGTGGCCTGTCATGCAGTGATCACGTGGATATCATGCACTACTCACTTGTCTGATCATGCAATGATCATGTAGCTACCATGTACAGGTCACGTGAATGATCATACACCCATCAGGTGACTGATCATGCACTGATCACGTGGCTATCATGCACTGATCACGAGACTGATCATGCACTGATCACGTCTATATCATGCACTGATCACATGACTGCCCATGCACTGATCACGTGGATGATCATACACTAATCCTGTGACAGATCATGCACTGATCACGTGGCTGATCATGCACTGATACCGTGACTGAGCATGGACTGATCACATGACTATCATGTAGTGATCACGTGACTTAATGGCGCTGATCATGTGACTGATCTTGTGCTGATCATGTTTGCTATCATACACTGATCATGTGCCTCTGGAGGCAATAAACAAAGAGCTGAGTAGGCACGAATCAAACAGTCAGCAGGCAATAATCATGGAACTCAGCTGTGAGGAATCATGCTGCTCAGCTGGCAATAATCAAGCAGCTGAGCAGGCAGGAATTACACAGCACAGCTGGCAATTGTCAAGCAGATGACAGGCAGGAATCGTGCAGCTCAGCTGGCAATTGTCAAGCAGATGAGCAGACACTAATCACACAGCTCAGCAGGCCCGGATCACGTGACTGAGCATGCACTGTTCACGTGGCTGATCATACACTGATCACGTGATTGATCATGCACTGATCACATGGATATCATGCACTGATCACGTGGCTGATCATACACTGTTCACGTGTCTGACCATGCACTGATCACGTGGCTATCATGCACTGAATACGTGGCTGAACATGCACTGTTCACGTGGCTGATCACACACCTGTCACGTGACATAACATGCACTGATCACGTGGCACTCATGCACTGATCACGTGGCTGATCATACTCTGCTCACGTAACTCATCATGCACACATCACGTTTCTATCATGCACTGCTCACGTGGCTCGTCATGGAATGATCACGTAGCTACCATATAGTGGTCACGTGACTGATCATGCACCGATCACGTGGCTGATCATGCACTGATCACGTAATTGATCATGCACTTATCATTTGGCTGATCATGCACTGATCACGTGGCTGATCATACACTGATCACGTGACTGATCATGCACTGATCACGTGACTGATAATGCACTGATCACACAATTGATCCTGCACTGATCACATGGCTCATCACGCACTGATCCGGTGGCTGATCACACACGTATCACGTGACTGATCATGTACAGATCACGTGAATAATCATGAAGTGATCACGTGGCTATCCTGCACTGATCACGTGGATATCATGCACTGATCATGTGGCTGATCACACACGTATCACGTGACTGATCATGCACTGATCATGTGGCTGATCATGCACTGCTCACGTGGCTGATCATGCAATGATCACGTAGCAACCATGTACTGGTCACGTGACTGATTATGCACTGATCACGTAATTAATCCTGAACTGATCACCTGACTCATCATGCACTGATCACGTGGCTATCATGCACTGATCACGTGGCTGATCATGCAATGATCACGTAGTTGATCATGCACTGATCACGTGGCTGATCATGCACTGAACACGTGAATAATCATGCACTGATCACGTGACTGATCATGCACTGATCACGTGGCTATCATGCACTGCTAACTTGGATGATCATGCAATCATCACGCAGCTACCATGTACTGGTCACGTGACTGATCATGCACTGATTACGTAATTGATCATGCACTGATCCTGTGGCTGATCATGCACTGATCACGTGACTGATCATGCACTGATCACGGGGCTATCATGCACTGATCACTTGGCTGGTCATACACTGATCACCAAGCTACCATGTACTGGTCACGTGACTGCTCATGCACTGATGACGAAATTGATCATGCACTGATCATGTGGCTGATCACACACGTATCACATGACTGATCATGCACTGATCACGTGGCTATCATGCACTGATCACGTGGCTGATCATGCAATGATCACGTAGCTACCATATACTGGTCACGTGACTGATCATGCATTGATCACGTAGTTGATCATGCACTGATCACGTGGCTGATCATGCACTGCTCACGTAACTGATCATGCACTGATCACGTGGCTATCATGCACTGAATACGTGGCTGAACATGCACTGTTCACGTGGCTGATCACACACCTGTCACGTGACATAACATGCACTGATCACGCGGCACTCATGCACTGATCACGTGGCTGATCATACTCTGCTCACGTAACTCATCATGCACACATCACGTTTCTATCATGCACTGCTCAAGTGGTTCGTCATGGAATGATCACGTAGCTACCATATACTGGTCACGTGACTGATCATGCACAGATCACGTAAATGATCATGCACTGTTCACGTGACTGATCATGTACTGATCACGTGACTGATCATGCACCGATCACGTGGCTGATCATGCACTGATCACGTAATTGATCTTGCACTTATCATTTGGCTGATCATGCACTGATCACGCGGCTGATCATACACAGATCACGTGACGGATCATGCACTGATCACGTGACTGATCATGCACTGATCACGTAATTGAGCCTGCACTGATCACATGGCTCATCACGCACTGATCCGGTGGCTGATCACACACGTATCACGTGACTGATCATGTACAGATCACGTGAATAATCATGAAGTGATCACGTGGCTAACCTGCACTGATCACGTGGATATCATGCACTGATCATGTGGCTGATCACACACGTATCACGTGACTGATCATGCACTGATCACGTGGCTATCATGCACTGATCACGTGGCTATCATGCACTGATAACGTGGCTGATCATGCAATGATCACGTAGCTAACATGCACTGGTCACGTGACTGATCATGCACTGATCATGTAATTGATCATGCACTGATCACGTGACTAATCATGCACAGATCACGTGACTGATCATGCACTGATCACGTGGCTATCATGCACTGCTCACATGGCTGATCATGTGCTGATCATGTTTGGTGTCACACACTGATCATGTGCCTCTGGAGGCAATGAACATAGAGCTGAGTAGGCAGGAATCAGTCAGCAGGCTATAATCATGGAACTCACCTCTGAGAAATCATGCTGCTCAGCTGGCAAAAATCAAGCAGCTGAGCAGGCAGGAATTACGCAGCACAGCTGGCAATTGTCAAGCGGATGACAGGCAGGAATCGTGCAGCTCAGCTGGCAATTGTCAAGCAGATGAGCAGACAGTAATCATGCAGCTCAGCAGGCCCTGATCATGTGACTGAGCATGCACTGATCACGTGGCTGATCACACATGTATCACGTGACTGATCATGCACTGATCACGTGGCTCTCATGCACTGATCATGTGGCTATCATGCACTGATCACGTGGCTATCATGCTCTGATCACGTGGCTGATCACGCACTGATCACGTAGCAACCATGTACTGGTCATGTTACTGATCATGCACTGATCACGTAATTGATCCTGCACTGATCACATGGCTCATCACGCACTGATCCGGTGGATGATCACACACATATCACGTGACTGATCATGTACAGATCACGTAAATAATCAGGAAGTGACCACGTGGCTATCCTGCACTGATCACGTGGATAACATGCACTGATCATGTGCCTGATCACACACGTATCACGTGACTGATCATGCACTGATCACATGGCTATCATGCACTGATCACGTGGCTATCATGCACTGCTCACGTGGCTGATCATGCAATGATCACGCAGCTACCATGTACTGGTCACATGACTGATCATGCACTGATCACATAATTGATCATGCACTGATCACCTGCCTTATCATGCATTGATTATGTGACTGATCATGTGCTGATCATGTTTGGTGTCACACACTGATCATGTGCCTCTGGAGGCAATGAACATAGAGCTGAGTAGGCAGGAATCAGTCAGCAGGCTATAATCATGGAACTCACCTCTGAGAAATCATGCTGCTCAGCTGGCAGTAATCAAGTAGATGAGCAGGCAGGAATTACGCAGCACAGGTGGCAATTGTCAAGGAGATGACAGGCAGGAATCGTGCAGCTCAGCTGGAAATTGTCAAGCAGATGAGCAGACAGTAATCACGCAACTCAGCAGGCCCTGATCACGTGACTTAGCATGCACTGTTCACGTGGATGATCACACACCTATCACGTGACTGATCATGCACTGATCATGTGAGTGATCATGCACTGATCACGTGGCTATAATGCACTGATCACTTGGCTTGACATACACTGATCACGTGCCTGGTCATGCACTGATCACGTGGCTGATCATGCACTGATCACGTGACTGATCATGCACTGATCTAGTGTCTGATAATGCACTGATCACGTGGCTATCATGCACTACTCACGTGGCTGATCATTCAATGATCCCGTGGCTATCATGCACTACTCACGTGGCTGATCATGAACTGGTCACCTGACTGATCATGCCCTGATCAAGTGGCTATCATGCACTGATCACGTGGCTGATCATGCAATGATCATGAAGCTACCATGTACCGGTCACGTGACCGATCATACACCCATCAGGTGACTGATCATGCACTGATCACGTGGCTATATTGCACTGTTAACGTGGCTGATCATACACTGATCACCTGCCTGGTCATGCACAGATCAGGTGACTAATCATGAACTGATTACGTAGCTATCATGTACTGATCACCTGGCTGATCATGCACTGATCATGTGGCTATCATGCAATGATCACGTGGCTCTCATGCACTGATCACGTGGCTGATCATGCACTGATACCGTGACTGAGCATGGACTGATCGCATGACTATCATGTAGTGATCACGTGACTTAATGGTACTGATCATGTGACTGAACATGCGCTGATCATGTTTGCTTTCATACACTGATCATGTGCCTCAGGAGGCAATAAACAAACAGCTGAGTAGGCACGAATCAAACAGTCACCAGGCAAAAATCATGGAACTCAGCTGTGAGGAATCATGCTGCTCAGCTGACAATAATCAAGCAGCTGAGCAGGCAGGAATTACACAGCACAGCTGGCAATTGTCAAGCAGATGACAGGCAGGAATCGTGCAGCTCAGCTGGCAATTGTCAAGCAGAGGAGCAGACAGGAATCACGCAGCTCAGCAGGCCCTGATCACGTGACTGAGCATGCACTGTTCACCTGGCTAATCATACACTGATCACGTGATTGATCATGCACTGATCACTTGGATATCATGCCCTGATCATGTGGCTGATCATACACTGTTCACGTGTCTGACCATGCACTGATCACATGGCTGATCATACACTGCTCACGTAACTGATCATGCACTGATCACGTAATTGATCATGCACTGATCACATGGCTGATCATGCACTGCTCACGTGGCTGATCATGCAATGATCACGCAGCTACCATGTACTGGTCACATGACTGATCATGCACTGATCACGTAATTGATCATGCACTGATCACCTGGCTTATCATGCATTGATCATGTGACTGATCATGTGCTGATCATGTTTGGTGTCACACACTTATCATGTGCCTCTGGAGGCAATGAACAAAGAGCTGAGTAGGCAGGAATCAGTCAGCAGGCTATAATCATGGAACTCAGCTTTGAGAAATCATGCTGCTCAGCTGGCAATAATCAAGTAGATGAGCAGGCAGGAATTATGCAGCACAGGTGGCAATTGTCAAGGAGATGACAGGCAGAAATCATACAGCTCAGCTGGCAATTGTCAAGCAGATGAGCAGACAGTAATCATGCAGCTCAGTAGGCCCTTATCACGTGACTGAGCATGCACTGTTCACGTGGCTGATCACACTCCTATCACGTGAATAATCATGCACCGATCACGTGGCTCTCATGCACTGATCACGTGATTGCACATGCACTGATCACGTAATTGTATGCACTGCTCACTTGGCTATCATGCACTGATGACGTGGCTGATCATGCACTGATCACGTAGCTATCTTGCACTGATCACTTGGCTGATCATACACTCATCACGGGACTGATCGTGCACTGATCACGGCGCTATCATGCATTGTCTACATGACTCCACATGCACTGATGACGTGGATGATCATGCACTGATCACGTGACTGACCATGCACTGATCACGTGACTGATCATGCACTGATCACGTGGCTGATCATGCACTGATCACGTAATTGATCATTCACTGATCATTTGGCTGATCATTCACTGATCACGTGGCTGATCATACACTGATCACGTGACTGATCATGCACTGATCACGTGACTGATCATGCACTGATCACGTGGCTATCATGCACTGATCACTTGGCTGGTCATATACTGATCACATGACTGATCATTCACTGTTCACGTGACTGATCATGTACTGATCACCTGACTGATCATGCACTGATCACATAATTGATCATGCACTATTCACGTGGCTGATCAAGCAATGATCACGTGACTGGCCATGCACTGATCACGTGACTGATCATCCACTGATCAGTTGGCTATCATGCACTGATTACTTGGCTGATCATACACTGATCACGTGACTGATAATGCACTGATCATCTGGCTATCATGCACTCATTACCTGGCTATCGTGCTCTGATCACGTGGTTGATCATGCACTGATACCGTGACTGAGCATGGACTGATCACATGACTATCATGTAGTGATCACGTGACTTAATGTCTCTGATCATGTGACTGATCATGCGCTGATCATGTTTGCTATCATACACTGATCATTTGCCTCTGGAGGCAATAAACAAAGAGCTGAGTAGGCACGAATCAAACAGTCAGCAGGCAATAATCATGGAAGTCAGCTGTGAGGAATCATGCTGCTCAGCTGGCCATAATCAAGCAGCGGAGCAGGCAGGAATTACGCAGCACAGCTGGCAATTGTCAAGCAGATGACAGGCAGGAATCGTGCAGCTCAGCTGGCAATTGTCAAGCAGATGAGCAGACACTAATCACGCAGCTCAGCAGGCCCTTATCACGTGACTGAGCATGCACTATTCACGTGGCTGATAATACACTGATCATGTGATGATCATGCACTGATCACTTGGATATCATGCACTGATCACGTGGCTGATCATACACTGTTCACGTGTCTGACCACGCACTGATCACGTGGCTGATCATACACTGCTCATGTAACTGATCATGCACTGATCACGTGGTATCATGCACTGATCACGTGGCTGAACATGCACTGTTCACGTGGCTGATCACACACCTGTCACGTGTCATATCATGCGGTGATCACGTGGCACTCATGCACTGACCACGTGGCTGATCATACTCTGCTAACGTAACTGATCATGCACACATCACATGGCTATCATGCACTGCTCACGTGGTTCGTCAAGGAATGATCACGTAGCTACCATATACTGGTCACGTGACTGATCATGCACAGATCACGTCAATGATCATGCACTGTTCAAGTGACTGATCATGTACTGATCACGTGACTGATCATGCACTGATCACGTGGCTATCATGCTCTGCTCACGTGGCTGATCATGCAAGGATCAGGTAGCAACCATGTACTAGTCACGTGACTGATCATTCACTGATCACCTAATTAATCCTGCACTGATCACGTGGCTCATCATGCACTGTTCACGTGGCTGATCACACATGTATCACGTGACTGATCATGCACTGATCACGTAATTAATCCTGCACTGATGACGTGGCTATCATGCACTGATCACGTGGCTGATCTTGCAAGGATCACGTAGCAACCATGTACTGGTCACGTGACTGATAATGCACTGATCACGTGGCTCTCATGCACTGATCATGTGGCTATCACGTACTGATCACGTGGCTATCATGCACTGATCACGTGGCTGATCACGCAATGATCACGTAGCAACCATGTACTGGTCATGTGACTGATCATGCACTGATCACGTAATTGATCCTTCACTGATCACATGGCTCATCACGCACTGATCCGGTGGCTTATCACACACGTATCACGTGACTGATCATGTACAGATCCCGTAAATAATCATGAAGTGATCACGTGGCTATCCTGCACTGATCACGTGGCTATCCTGCACTGATCACGTGGCTGATCACACACGTATCACGTGACTGATCATGCACTGATCACGTGGCTATCATGCACTGATCACGTGGCTATCATGCACTGATCACGTGGCTGATCATGCAATGATCACGTAGCTACCATGCACTGATCACGTGACTGATCATGCACAGATCACGTGACTGATCATGCACAGATCACGTGACTGATCATGCACTGATCACGTGGCTATCATGCACTGCTCACGTGGCTGATCATGCAATGATCACGCAGCTACCATGTACTGGTCACATGACTGATCATGCACTGATCACATAATTGATCATGCACTGTTCACCTGGCTTATCATGCATTGATCATGTGACTGATCATGTGCTGATCATGTTTGGTGTCACACACTGATCATGTGCCTCTGGAGGCAATGAACATAGAGCTGAGTAGGCAGGAATCAGTCAGCAGGCTATAATCATGGAACTCACCTCTGAGAAATCATGCTGCTCAGCTGGCAATAATCAAGTAGATGAGCAGGCAGGAATTACGCAGCACAGGTGGCAATTGTCAAGGAGATGACAGGCAGGAATCGTGCAGCTCAGCTGGAAATTGTCAAGCAGATGAGCAGACAGTAATCACGCAGCTCAGCAGGCCCTGATCACGTGACTGAGCATGCACTGTTCACGTGGATGATCACACACCTATCACGTGACTGATCATGCACTGATCATGTGACTGATCATGCACTGATGACGTGGCTATAATGCACTGATCACTTGGCTGGACATACACTGATCACGTGCCTGGTCATGCACTGATCACGTGGCTGATCATGCACTGATCACGTGACTGATCATGCAATGATCTCGTGTCTGATCATGCACTGATCACGTGGCTATCATGCATTGCTCACGTGGCCTGTCATGCAGTGATCACGTGGCTATCATGCACTACTCACTTGGCTGATCATGCAATGATCATGTAGCTACCATGTACAGGTCACGTGAATGATCATACACCCATCAGGTGACTGATCATGCACTGATCACGTGGCTATCATGCACTGATCACGAGACTGATCATGCACTGATCACGTCTATATCATGCACTGATCACATGACTGCCCATGCACTGATCACGTGGATGATCATACACTAATCCTGTGACAGATCATGCACTGATCACGTGGCTGATCATGCACTGATACCGTGACTGGGCATGGACTGATCACATGACTATCATGTAGTGATCACGTGACTTAATGGCGCTGATCATGTGACTGATCATGCGCTGATCATGTTTGCTATCATACACTGATCATGTGCCTCTGGAGGCAATAAACAAAGAGCTGAGTAGGCACGAATCAAACAGTCAGCAGGCAATAATCATGGAACTCAGCTGTGAGGAATCATGCTGCTCAGCTGGCAATAATCAAGCAGCTGAGCAGGCAGGAATTACACAGCACAGCTGGCAATTGTCAAGCAGATGACAGGCAGGAATCGTGCAGCTCAGCTGGCAATTGTCAAGCAGATGAGCAGACACTAATCACGCAGCTCAGCAGGCCCGGATCACGTGACTGAGCATGCACTGTTCACGTGGCTGATCATACACTGATCACGTGATTGATCATGCACTGATCACATGGATATCATGCACTGATCACGTGGCTGATCATACACTGTTCACGTGTCTGACAAGGCACTGATCACGTGGCTGATCATACACTGCTCACGTAACTGATCATGCACTGATCACGTGGCTATCATGCACTGAATACGTGTCTGAACATGCACTGTTCACGTGGCTGATCACACACCTGTCACGTGACATAACATGCACTGATCACGTGGCACTCATGCACTGATCACGTGGCTGATAATACTCGGCTCACGTAACTCATCATGCACACATCACGTTTCTATCATGCACTGCTCACGTGGCTCGTCATGGAATGATCACGTAGCTACCATATTCTGGTCACGTGACTGATCATGCACAGATCACGTAAATGATCATGCACTGTTCACGTGACTGATCGTGCACTGATCACATAATTGATTCTGCACTGATTACATGGCTCATCACGCACTGATACGGTGGCTGATCACACACGTATCACGTGACTGATCATGTACAGATCACGTGAATAATCATGAAGTGATCACGTGGCTATCCTGCACTGATCACGTGGATATCATGCACTGATCATGTGGCTGATCACACACGTATCACGTGACTGATCATGCACTGATCACGTGGCTATCATGCACTGATCACGTGGCTCGTCATGGAATGATCACGTAGCTACCATATTCTGGTCACGTGACTGATCATGCACAGATCACGTAAATGATCATGCACTGTTCACGTGGCTGATCATGCACTGATCACGTAATTGATCATGCACTTATCATTTGGCTGATCATGCACTGATCACATGGCTGTTCATACACTGATCACGTGAGTGATCATACACTGATCACGTGACTGATCGTGCACTGATCACATAATTGATCCTGCACTGATCACATGGCTCATCACGCACTGATACGGTGGCTGATCACACACGTATCACGTGACTGATCATGTACAGATCACGTGAATAATCATGAAGTGATCACGTGGCTATCCTGCACTGATCACGTGGATATCATGCACTGATCATGTGGCTGATCACACACGTATCACGTGACTGATCATGCACTGATCACGTGGCTATCATGCACTTATCAAGTGGCTATCATGCACTGATCACGTGGCTGATCATGCAATGATCACGTAGCTACCATGCACTGGTCACGTGACTGATCATGCACTGATCAGGTAATTGATCATGCACTGATCACGTGACTGATCATGCACAGATCACGTGACTGATCATGCACTGATCACGTGGCTATCATGCACTGCTCACGTGGCTGATCATGCAATGATCACGCAGCTACCATGTACTGGTCACATGACTGATCATGCACTGATCACATAATTGATCATGCACTGTTCACCTGGCTTATCATGCATTGATCATGTGACTGATCATGTGCTGATCATGTTTGGTGTCACACACTGATCATGTGCCTCTGGAGGCAATGAACATAGAGCTGAGTAGGCAGGAATCAGTCAGCAGGCTATAATCATGGAACTCACCTCTGAGAAATCATGCTGCTCAGCTGGCAATAATCAAGTAGATGAGCAGGCAGGAATTACGCAGCACAGGTGGCAATTGTCAAGGAGATGACAGGCAGGAATCGTGCAGCTCAGCTGGAAATTGTCAAGCAGATGAGCAGACAGTAATCACGCAGCTCAGCAGGCCCTGATCACGTGACTGAGCATGCACTGTTCACGTGGATGATCACACACCTATCACGTGACTGATCATGCACTGATCATGTGACTGATCATGCACTGATGACGTGGCTATAATGCACTGATCACTTGGCTGGACATACACTGATCACGTGCCTGGTCATGCACTGATCACGTGGCTGATCATGCACTGATCACGTGACTGATCATGCAATGATCTCGTGTCTGATCATGCACTGATCACGTGGCTATCATGCATTGCTCACGTGGCCTGTCATGCAGTGATCACGTGGCTATCATGCACTACTCACTTGGCTGATCATGCAATGATCATGTAGCTACCATGTACAGGTCACGTGAATGATCATACACCCATCAGGTGACTGATCATGCACTGATCACGTGGCTATCATGCACTGATCACGAGACTGATCATGCACTGATCACGTCTATATCATGCACTGATCACATGACTGCCCATGCACTGATCACGTGGATGATCATACACTAATCCTGTGACAGATCATGCACTGATCACGTGGCTGATCATGCACTGATACCGTGACTGAGCATGGACTGATCACATGACTATCATGTAGTGATCACGTGACTTAATGGCGCTGATCATGTGACTGATCATGCGCTGATCATGTTTGCTATCATACACTGATCATGTGCCTCTGGAGGCAATAAACAAAGAGCTGAGTAGGCACGAATCAAACAGTCAGCAGGCAATAATCATGGAACTCAGCTGTGAGGAATCATGCTGCTCAGCTGGCAATAATCAAGCAGCTGAGCAGGCAGGAATTACACAGCACAGCTGGCAATTGTCAAGCAGATGACAGGCAGGAATCGTGCAGCTCAGCTGGCAATTGTCAAGCAGATGAGCAGACACTAATCACGCAGCTCAGCAGGCCCGGATCACGTGACTGAGCATGCACTGTTCACGTGGCTGATCATACACTGATCACGTGATTGATCATGCACTGATCACATGGATATCATGCACTGATCACGTGGCTGATCATACACTGTTCACGTGTCTGACCATGCACTGATCACGTGGCTATCATGCACTGAATACGTGGCTGAACATGCACTGTTCACGTGGCTGATCACACACCTGTCACGTGACATAACATGCACTGATCACGTGGCACTCATGCACTGATCACGTGGCTGATCATACTCTGCTCACGTAACTCATCATGCACACATCACGTTTCTATCATGCACTGCTCACGTGGCTCGTCATGGAATGATCACGTAGCTACCATATACTGGTCACGTGACTGATCATGCACCGATCACGTGGCTGATCATGCACTGATCACGTAATTGATCATGCACTTATCATTTGGCTGATCATGCACTGATCACGTGGCTGATCATACACTGATCACGTGACTGATCATGCACTGATCACGTGACTGATCATGCACTGATCACACAATTGATCCTGCACTGATCACATGGCTCATCACGCACTGATCCGGTGGCTGATCACACACGTATCACGTGACTGATCATGTACAGATCACGTGAATAATCATGAAGTGATCACGTGGCTATCCTGCACTGATCACGTGGATATCATGCACTGATCATGTGGCTGATCACACACGTATCACGTGACTGATCATGCACTGATCATGTGGCTGATCATGCACTGCTCACGTGGCTGATCATGCAATGATCACGTAGCAACCATGTACTGGTCACGTGACTGATTATGCACTGATCACGTAATTAATCCTGCACTGATCACCTGACTCATCATGCACTGATCACGTGGCTATCATGCACTGATCACGTGGCTGATCATGCAATGATCACGTAGTTGATCATGCACTGATCACGTGGCTGATCATGCACTGAACACGTGAATAATCATGCACTGATCACGTGACTGATCATGCACTGATCACGTGGCTATCATGCACTGCTAACTTGGATGATCATGCAATCATCACGCAGCTACCATGTACTGGTCACGTGACTGATCATGCACTGATTACGTAATTGATCATGCACTGATCATGTGGCTGATCATGCACTGATCACGTGACTGATCATGCACTGATCACGGGGCTATCATGCACTGATCACTTGGCTGGTCATACACTGATCACCAAGCTACCATGTACTGGTCACGTGACTGCTCATGCACTGATGACGAAATTGATCATGCACTGATCATGTGGCTGATCACACACGTATCACATGACTGATCATGCACTGATCACGTGGCTATCATGCACTGATCACGTGGCTGATCATGCAATGATCACGTAGCTACCATATACTGGTCACGTGACTGATCATGCATTGATCACGTAGTTGATCATGCACTGATCACGTGGCTGATCATGCACTGAACACGTGGATAATCATGCACTGATCACGTGACTGATCATGCAATGATCACGTGGCTATCATGCACTGCTAAATTGGATGATCATGCAATCATCACGCAGCTACCATGTACTGGTCACGTGACTGATCATGCACTGATGACTTAATTGATCATGCACTGATCATGTGGCTGATCATGCACTGATCACGTGACTGATCATGGACTGATCACGTGACTGATCATGCTCTGATCACGGGGCTATCATGCACTGATCACTTGGCTGGTCATACACTGATCACGCAGCTACCATGTACTGGTCACGTGACTGATCATGCACTGATGACGAAATTGATCATGCACTGATCATGTGGCTGATCATGCACTGATCACGTGACTGATCATGCACTGATCACGTGGCTATCATGCACTTATCACATGGCTGGTCATACACTGATCATATAGCTACCATGTACCGGTCACGTGAATGATCATACACCCATCACGTGACTGATCATGCACTGATCACGTGGCTGATCATGCACTGATACCGTGACTGAGCATGGACTGATCACATGACTATCATGTAGTGATCACGTGGCTGATCATACACTGATCACGTGATTGATCATGCACAGATCACTTGGATATCATGCACTGATCACGTGGCTGATCATACACTGTTCACGTGTCTGACCATGCACTGATCACGTGGCTGATCATACACTGCTCACATAACTGATCATGCACTGATCACGTGGCTATAATGCACTGATCACGTGACTGTTCATGCACTGGTCACGTGACTGATCATGCCCTGATCAAGTGGCTATCATGCCCTGATCACGTGGCTGATCATGCAATGATCACGTGGCTGATCATGCAATGATCATGAAGCTACCATGTACCGGTCACGTGACAAATCATACACCCATCAGGTGACTGATCATGCACTGATCACGTGGTTATATTGCACTGTTAACGTGGCTGATCATACAGTGATCACCTGCCTGGTCATGCACAGATCAGGTGACTAATCATGAACTGATTACGTAGCTATCATGTACTGATCACCTGGCTGATCATGCACTGATCATGTGGCTATCATGCAATGATCACGTGGCTATCATGCATGATTACGTGGCTGATCATGCACTGATACCGTGACTGAGCATGGACTGATCACATGACTATCATGTAGTGATCACGTGACTTAATGGCGCTGATCATGTGACTGATCATGCGCTGATCATGTTTGCTTTCATACACTGATCATGTGCCTCTGGAGGCAATAAACAAAGAGCTGAGCGGGCACGAATCAAACAGTCAGCAGGCAATAATCATGGAACTCAGCTGTGAGGAATCATGCTGCTCAGCTGGCAATAATCAAGCAGCTGAGCAGGCAGGAATTACACAGCACAGCTGGCAATTGTCAAGCAGATGACAGGCAGGAATCATGCAGCTCAGCTGGCAATTGTCAAGCAGATGAGCAGACAAGAGTCACGCAGCTCAGCAGGCCCTGATCAGGTGACTGAGCATGCACTGTTCACCTGGCTGATCATACACTGATCATGTGATTGATCATGCACTGATCACTTGGATATCATGCACTGATCACGTGGCTGATCATACACTGTTCACGTGTCTGACCATGCACTGAGCACATGGCTCATCATACACTGCTCACATAACTGATCATGCACTGATCACGTGGATGATCATGCACTGATCATGTAGCTACAATGTAATGGTCCCGTGAGTGATCATGCACTGAACACGTGACTAATCATGCACTGATCACTGGACTGATCATGCACTGATCACGTGGATATCATGCACTGCTCACGTGGCTCATCATGCAATGATCACACAGCTACCATGTACTGGTTACATGACTGATCATGAACTGATCACCTGGCTTATCATGCATTGATCATGTGACTGATCATGTGCTGATCATGTTTGGTGTCACACACTGATCATGTGCATCTGGAGGCAATGAACAAGGAGCTGAGTAGGCAGGAATCAGTCAGCAGGCTATAATCATGGAACTCAGCTCTGAGAAATCATGCTGCTCAGCTGGCAATAATCAAGTAGATGAGCAGGCAGGAATTATGCAGCACAGGTGGCAATTGTCAAGGAGATGTCAGGCAGGAATCGTACAGCTCAGCTGGCAATTGTCAAGCAGATGAGCAGACAGTAATCACGCAGCTCAGCAGGCCCTTATCACGTGACTGAGCATGCACTGTTCACGTGGCTGATCACACACCTATCACGTGAATGATCATGCACTGCTCACGTGGCTATCATGCACTGATGACTTGGCTGATCATGCACTGATCACGTAGCTATCTTGCACTGATCACTTGACTGATCATACACTCATCACGGGACTGATCGTGCACTGATCACAGCGCTATCATGCATTGTCTACATGACTCCACATGCACTGCTCACGGGGCTGATCATACACTGTTCACGTAACTGATCATGCACTGATAACGTGGATATCATGCATTGATCACGTGGCTGAACATGCATTGTTCACGTGGCTTACCACAAACCTGTCACGTGACTGATCATGCACTGATCACGTGTCTGACCATGCACTGATCACGTGGCTGATCATACTCTGCTCACGTAACTGATCATGCACACATCACGTGGATATCATGCACTTCTCACCTGGCTGGTCATGCAATGTTCACGTAGCTACCATATACTGGTCACATGACTGATCATGCTCAGATCACGTAAATGATCATGCACTGTTCAGTTGACTGATCATGTACTGATCACTTGACTGATCATGCACTGATCACGTAATTAATCCTGCACTGATCACCTGACTCATCATGCACTGATCACGTGGCTGATCACACACGTATCACGTGACTGATCATGCACTGATCACGTGGCTATCATGCACTTAAACATGGCTGGACATACACTGATCATATAGCTACCATGTACTGGTCACGTGAATGATCATACACCCATCAGGTGACTGATCATGCACTGATCACGTGGCTATCATGCACTGACCGCGAGACTCAAAATGCACTGATCACGTCTAATCATGCACTGATCACATGACTGCCCATGCACTGATCATGTGGATGATCATACACTAATCATGTGACAGATCATGCACTGATCACGTGGCTGATCATGCACTGATACCGTGACTGAACATGGACTGATCACATGACTATCATGTAGTGATCACGTGACTTAATGGCGCTGATCATGTGACTGATCATGCGCTGATCATGTTTGCTATCATACACTGATCATGTGCCTCTGGAGGCAATAAACAAAGAGCTGAGTAGGCGCGAATCAAACAGTCAGCAGGCAATAATCTTGGAACTCAGGTGTGAGGAATCATGCTGCTCAGCTGGCAATAATCAAGCAGCTGAGCAGGCAGGAATTACGCAGCACAGCTGGCAATTGTCAAGCAGATGACAGGCAGGAATCGTGCAGCTCAGCTGGCAATTGTCAAGCAGATGAGCAGACAGTAATCACGCAGCTCAGCAGGCCCTGATCACGTGACTGAGCATGCACTGTTCACGTGGCTGATCATACACTGATCACGTGATTGATCATGCACTGATCACTTGGATATCATGCACTGATCACGTGGCTGATCATACACTGTTCACGTGTCTGACCATGCACTGATCACGTGGCTGATCATACACTGCTCACATAACTGATCATGCACTGATCACGTGGCTCTCATGCACTGATCCCGTGATTGCACATGCACTTATCACGTAATTGTATTCACTGCTCACGTGGCTATCATGCACTGATGACGTGGCTGATCATGCACTGATCACGTAGCTATCTTGCACTGATCACTTGGCTGATCATACACTCATCACGGGACTGATCCTGCACTGATCACTGCGCTATCATGCATTGTCTACATGACTCCACATGCACTGATCACGTGGATGATCATGCACTGATCTCCTGACTTACCATGCACTTATCACGTGACTGATCATGCACTGATCACGTGGCTGATCATGCACTGATCACGTAATTGATCATGCACTGATCATTTGGCTGATCATGCACTGATCACGTGGCTGATCATACACTGATCACGTGACTGATCATGCACTGATCACGTGACTGATCATGCACTGATCACGTGGCTATCATGCACTGATCACTTGGCTGGTCATACACTGATCACATGACTGATCAAGCACTGTTCACATGACTGATCATGTACTGATCACGTGACTGATCATGCACTGATCACGTAATTGATCATGCCCTATTCACGTGGCTGATCATGCAATGATCACGTGAATGACCAGCACTGATCACGTGACTGATCATCCACTGATCAGTTGGCTATCATGCACTGATTGCTTGGCTGATCATACACTGATCACGTGACTGATAATGCACTGATCATCTGGCTATCATGCACTCATTACCTGGCTATCGTGCACTGATCACGTGGTTGATCATACACTGATCACGAGACTGATCATGCACTGATCACGTCTATATCATGCACTGATCACATGACTGCCCATGCACTGATCACCCGGATGATCATACACTGATCATGTGACAGATCTTGCACTGATCACGTGGCTATCATGCACTGCTCACGGGGCTGTTCATGCAATGATCACGTAGCTACAATGTACTGGTCACGTGATTGATCATGCACTGATCACGTAATTGGTCATGCACTGATCAGGTGACTTATCATGCACTGCTCACGTGAGTGATCATGCACTGATCACGTGACTTATCATGCACTGATCTCGTGGCTATCATGCACGGCTCACGTGGCTGATCAGGCAATGATCACCTAGCTACCATATACTGGTCACGTGACTGATCATGCACTGATCATGTGGCTGATCATGCACTGATCACGTGGCTATCATGCACTGTTCACGTGGCTGATCATACACTGATCACCTGCCTGGTCATGCACAGATCACGTAAGTAATCATGAACTGATCACGTAGCAATCATTCACTGATCACCTGGCTGATCATGCACTGATCACGTGGCTATCATGCAATGATCACGTGGCTATCATGCACTGATCACGTGGCTGATCATACACTGTTCACGTGTCTGATCATGCACTGATCACGTGGCTGACCATACACTGCTCACGTAGCTGATCATGCACTGATCACGTTTCTATCATGCAGTGCTCATGTGGCTGATCCTGCAATGATCACGGAGCTAACATGTACTGGTCACGTGACTGATCATGCCCTGATGACGTAATTGATCATTCACTAATCACGTGGCTGATCATACACTGATCGAGTGACTGATCATGAATTGTTCATGAGACTGATCATGCACTGATCACGTGGCTCTCATGCACTGTTCAGGTGGCTGATCATACACTGATCACGTGCCTGGTCATGCACAGATGACGTGATTATTCATGAAGTGATCACGTGGCTATCATGCACTGATCACCTGGATATCATGCACGGATCACGTGGCTGATCATACACTGCTCACGTAACTGATCATGCACTGATCACGTGGCTATCATGCACTGAATACGTGTCTGAACATGCACTGTTCACGTGGCTGATCACACACCTGTCACGTGACATAACATGCACTGATCACGTGGCACTCATGCACTGATCACGTGGCTGATCATACTCTGCTCACGTAACTCATCATGCACACATCACGTTTCTATCATGCACTGCTCACGTGGCTCGTCATGGAATGATCACGTAGCTACCATATACTGGTCACGTGACTGATCATGCACAGATCACGTAAATGATCATGCACTGTTCACGTGACTGATCATGTACTGATCACGTGACTGATCATGCACCGATCACGTGGCTGATCATGCACTGATCACGTAATTGATCATGCACTTATCATTTGGCTGATCATGCACTGATCACATGGCTGATCATACACTGATCACGTGACTGACCATGCACTGATCACGTGACTGATCGTGCACTGATCACATAATTGATCCTGCACTGATCACATGGCTCATCCCGCACTGATCCGGTGGCTGATCACACACGTATCACGTGACTGATCATGTACAGATCACGTGAATAATCATGAAGTGATCACGTGGCTATCCTGCACTGATCACGTGGATATCATGCACTGATCATGTGGCTGATCACACACGTATCACGTGACTGATCATGCACTGATCACGTGGCTATCATGCACTGATCACGTGGCTATCATGCACTGATCACGTGGCTGATCATGCAATGATCACGTAGCTACCATGCACTGGTCACGTGACTGATCAGGTAATTGATCATGCACTGATCACGTGACTGATCATGCACAGATCACGTGACTGATCATGCACAGATCACGTGACTGATCATGCACTGATCACGTGGCTATCATGCACTGCTCACGTGGCTGATCATGCAATCATCACGCAGCTACCATGTACTGGTCACATGACTGATCATGCACTGATCACATAATTGATCATGCACTGTTCACCTGGCTTATCATGCATTGATCATGTGACTGATCATGTGCTGATCATGTTTGGTGTCACACACTGATCATGTGCCTCTGGAGGCAATGAACATAGAGCTGAGTAGGCAGGAATCAGTCAGCAGGCTATAATCATGGAACTCACCTCTGAGAAATCATGCTGCTCAGCTGGCAATAATCAAGTAGATGAGCAGGCAGGAATTACGCAGCACAGGTGGCAATTGTCAAGGAGATGACAGGCAGGAATCGTGCAGCTCAGCTGGAAATTGTCAAGCAGATGAGCAGACAGTAATCACGCAGCTCAGCAGGCCCTGATCACGTGACTGAGCATGCACTGTTCACGTGGATGATCACACACCTATCACGTGACTGACCATGCACTGATCATGTGACTGATCATGCACTGATGACGTGGCTATAATGCACTGATCACTTGGCTGGACATACACTGATCACGTGCCTGGTCATGCACTGATCACGTGGCTGATCATGCACTGATCACGTGACTGATCATGCAATGATCTCGTGTCTGATCATGCACTGATCACGTGGCTATCATGCATTGCTCACGTGGCCTGTCATGCAGTGATCACGTGGCTATCATGCACTACTCACTTGGCTGATCATGCAATGATCATGTAGCTACCATGTACAGGTCACGTGAATGATCATACACCCATCAGGTGACTGATCATGCACTGATCACGTGGCTATCATGCACTGATCACGAGACTGATCATGCACTGATCACGTCTATATCATGCACTGATCACATGACTGCCCATGCACTGATCACGTGGATGATCATACACTAATCCTGTGACAGATCATGCACTGATCACGTGGCTGATCATGCAATGATCACGTAGCTACCATGTACTGGTCACGTGACTGATCATGCACTGATCACGTAGTTGATCATGCACTGATCACGTGGCTGATCATGCACTGGTCACGTGACTGATCATGCACTGATCACGTGACTGATCACGTGGCTATCATGCACTGCTAACTTGGCTGATCATGCAATGATCACGCAGCTACCTTGTACTGGTCACGTGACTGATCATGCACTGATCACGTGACTGATCATGCACTGATCACGTGGCTATCATGCACTGATGACGTGGCTGATCATGCACTGATCATGTGGCTGATCATGCACTGATCACGTTACTGATCATGCACTGATCACGTGATTGATCATGCACTGATCACGTGGCTATCATGCACTGACCGCGAGACTCAAAATGCACTGATCACGTCTAATCATGCACTGATCACATGACTGCCCATGCACTGATCATGTGGATGATCATACACTAATCATGTGACAGATCATGCACTGATCACGTGGCTGATCATGCACTGATACCGTGACTGAGCATGGACTGATCACATGACTATCATGTAGTGATCACGTGACTTAATGGCGCTGATCATGTGACTGATCATGCGCTGATCATGTTTGCTATCATACACTGATCATGTGCCTCTGGAGGCAATAAACAAAGAGCTGAGTAGGCGCGAATCAAACAGTCAGCAGGCAATAATCTTGGAACTCAGGTGTGAGGAATCATGCTGCTCAGCTGGCAATAATCAAGCAGCTGAGCAGGCAGGAATTACGCAGCACAGCTGGCAATTGTCAAGCAGATGACAGGCAGGAATCGTGCAGCTCAGCAGGCCCTGATCACGTGACTGAGCATGCACTGTTCACGTGGCTGATCATACACTGATCACGTGATTGATCATGCACTGATCACTTGGATATCATGCACTGATCACGTGGCTGATCATACACTGTTCACGTGTCTGACCATGCACTGATCACGTGGCTGATCATACACTGCTCACGTAACTGATCATGCACTGATCACGTGGCTCTCATGCACTGATCCCGTGATTGCACATGCACTTATCACGTAATTGTATTCACTGCTCACGTGGCTATCATGCACTGATGACGTGGCTGATCATGCACTGATCACGTAGCTATCTTGCACTGATCACTTGGCTGATCATACACTCATCACGGGACTGATCGTGCACTGATCACTGCGCTATCATGCATTGTCTACATGACTCCACATGCACTGATCACGTGGATGATCATGCACTGATCTCCTGACTTACCATGCACTTATCACGTGACTGATCATGCACTGATCACGTGGCTGATCATGCACTGATCACGTAATTGATCATGCACTGATCATTTGGCTGATCATGCACTGATCACGTGGCTGATCATACACTGATCACGTGACTGATCATGCACTGATCACGTGACTGATCATGCACTGATCACGTGGCTATCATGCACTGATCACTTGGCTGGTCATACACTGATCACATGACTGATCAAGCACTGTTCACATGACTGATCATGTACTGATCACGTGACTGATCATGCACTGATCACGTAATTGATCATGCCCTATTCACGTGGCTGATCATGCAATGATCACGTGAATGACCATGCACTGATCACGTGACTGATCATCCACTGATCAGTTGGCTATCATGCACTGATTGCTTGGCTGATCATACACTGATCACGTGACTGATAATGCACTGATCATCTGGCTATCATGCACTCATTACCTGGCTATCGTGCACTGATCACGTGGTTGATCATACACTGATCACGAGACTGATCATGCACTGATCACGTCTATATCATGCACTGATCACATGACTGCCCATGCACTGATCACCCGGATGATCATACACTGATCATGTGACAGATCATGCACTGATCACGTGGCTATCATGCACTGCTCACGCGGCTGTTCATGCAATGATCACGTAGCTACAATGTACTGGTCACGTGATTGATCATGCACTGATCACGTAATTGGTCATGCACTGATCAGGTGACTTATCATGCACTGCTCACGTGAGTGATCATGCACTGATCACGTGACTTATCATGCACTGATCTCGTGGCTATCATGCACGGCTCACGTGGCTGATCAGGCAATGATCACCTAGCTACCATATACTGGTCACGTGACTGATCATGCACTGATCATGTGGCTGATCATGCACTGATCAGGTGGCTGATCATCCACTTATCACGTGACTGATCATGCACTGATCACGTGACTGATCATGCACTGATCACGTGGCTATCATGCACTGTTCACGTGGCTGATCATACACTGATCACCTGCCTGGTCATGCACAGATCACGTAAGTAATCATGAACTGATCACGTAGCAATCATTCACTGATCACCTGGCTGATCATGCACTGATCACGTGGCTATCATGCAATGATCACGTGGCTATCATGCACTGATCACGTGGCTGATCATACACTGTTCACGTGTCTGATCATGCACTGATCACGTGGCTGACCATACACTGCTCACGTAGCTGATCATGCACTGATCACGTGTCTATCATGCAGTGCTCATGTGGCTGATCCTGCAATGATCACGGAGCTAACATGTACTGGTCACGTGACTGATCATGCCCTGATGACGTAATTGATCATTCACTAATCACGTGGCTGATCATACACTGATCGAGTGACTGATCATGCACTGTTCATGAGACTGATCATGCACTGATCACGTGGCTATCATGCACTGTTCACGTGGCTGATCATACACTGATCACGTGACTGATCATGCACAGATGACGTGACTACTCATGAAGTGATCACGTGGCTATCATGCACTGATCACCTGGATATCATGCACTTATCACGTGGCTCTCATGCACTGTTCAGGTGGCTGATCATACACTGATCACGTGCCTGGTCATGCACAGATGACGTGATTATTCATGAAGTGATCACGTGGCTATCATGCACTGATCACCTGGATATCATGCACGGATCACGTGGTTGATCATACACTGCTCACGTAACTGATCATGCACTGATCACGTGGCTATCATGCACTGAATACGTGTCTGAACATGCACTGTTCATGTGGCTGATCACACACCTGTCACGTGACATAACATGCACTGATCACGTGGCACTCATGCACTGATCACGTGGCTGATCATACTCTGCTCACGTAACTCATCATGCACACATCACGTTTCTATCATGCACTGCTCACGTGGCTCGTCATGGAATGATCACGTAGCTACCATATACTGGTCACGTGACTGATCATGCACAGATCACGTAAATGATCATGCACTGTTCACGTGACTGATCATGTACTGATCACGTGACTGATCATGCACCGATCACGTGGCTGATCATGCACTGATCACGTAATTGATCATGCACTTATCATTTGGCTGATCATGCACTGATCACGTGGCTGATCATACACTGATCACGTGACTGATCATGCACTGATCACGTGACTGATCATGCACTGATCACATAATTGATCCTGCACTGATCACATGGCTCATCACGCACTGATCCGGTGGCTGATCACACACGTATCACGTGACTGATCATGTACAGATCACGTGAATAATCATGAAGTGATCACGTGGCTATCCTGCACTGATCACGTGGATATCATGCACTGATCATGTGGCTGATCACACACGTATCACGTGACTGATCATGCACTGATCACGTGGCTATCATGCACTGATCACGTGGCTATCATGCACTGATCACGTGGCTGATCATGCAATGATCACGTAGCTACCATGCACTGGTCACGTGACTGATCAGGTAATTGATCATGCACTGATCACGTGACTGATCATGCACAGATCACGTGACTGATCATGCACAGATCACGTGACTGATCATGCACTGATCACGTGGCTATCATGCACTGCTCACGTGGCTGATCATGCAATGATCACGCAGCTACCATGTACTGGTCACATGACTGATCATGCACTGATCACATAATTGATCATGCACTGTTCACCTGGCTTATCATGCATTGATCATGTGACTGATCATGTGCTGATCATGTTTGGTGTCACACACTGATCATGTGCCTCTGGAGGCAATGAACATAGAGCTGAGTAGGCAGGAATCAGTCAGCAGGCTATAATCATGGAACTCACCTCTGAGAAATCATGCTGCTCAGCTGGCAATAATCAAGTAGATGAGCAGGCAGGAATTACGCAGCACAGGTGGCAATTGTCAAGGAGATGACAGGCAGGAATCGTGCAGCTCAGCTGGAAATTGTCAAGCAGATGAGCAGACAGTAATCACGCAGCTCAGCAGGCCCTGATCACGTGACTGAGCATGCACTGTTCACGTGGATGATCACACACCTATCACGTGACTGATCATGCACTGATCATGTGACTGATCATGCACTGATGACGTGGCTATAATGCACTGATCACTTGGCTGGACATACACTGATCACGTGCCTGGTCATGCACTGATCACGTGGCTGATCATGCACTGATCACGTGACTGATCATGCAATGATCTCGTGTCTGATCATGCACTGATCACGTGGCTATCATGCATTGCTCACGTGGCCTGTCATGCAGTGATCACGTGGCTATCATGCACTACTCACTTGGCTGATCATGCAATGATCATGTAGCTACCATGTACAGGTCACGTGAATGATCATACACCCATCAGGTGACTGATCATGCACTGATCACGTGGCTATCATGCACTGATCACGAGACTGATCATGCACTGATCACGTCTATATCATGCACTGATCACATGACTGCCCATGCACTGATCACGTGGATGATCATACACTAATCCTGTGACAGATCATGCACTGATCACGTGGCTGATCATGCAATGATCACGTAGCTACCATGTACTGGTCACGTGACTGATCATGCACTGATCACGTAGTTGATCATGCACTGATCACGTGGCTGATCATGCACTGGTCACGTGACTGATCATGCACTGATCACGTGACTGATCACGTGGCTATCATGCACTGCTAACTTGGCTGATCATGCAATGATCACGCAGCTACCTTGTACTGGTCACGTGACTGATCATGCACTGATCACGTGACTGATCATGCACTGATCACGTGGCTATCATGCACTGATGACGTGGCTGATCATTGCACTGATCATGTGGCTGATCATGCACTGATCACGTTACTGATCATGCACTGATCACGTGATTGATCATGCACTGATCACGTGGCTATCATGCACTGACCGCGAGACTCAAAATGCACTGATCACGTCTAATCATGCACTGATCACATGACTGCCCATGCACTGATCATGTGGATGATCATACACTAATCATGTGACAGATCATGCACTGATCACGTGGCTGATCATGCACTGATACCGTGACTGAGCATGGACTGATCACATGACTATCATGTAGTGATCACGTGACTTAATGGCGCTGATCATGTGACTGATCATGCGCTGATCATGTTTGCTATCATACACTGATCATGTGCCTCTGGAGGCAATAAACAAAGAGCTGAGTAGGCGCGAATCAAACAGTCAGCAGGCATATAATCTTGGAACTCAGGTGTGAGGAATCATGCTGCTCAGCTGGCAATAATCAAGCAGCTGAGCAGGCAGGAATTACGCAGCACACTGGCAATTGTCAAGCAGATGACAGGCAGGAATCGTG
>NW_020192285.1:0-10747 GCF_002263795.3 Bos taurus
GCTAGCAGAGTTCCATGCCTCAACCCAAGACCAAGCCTGACTGTTCTGTCCCATGTCTGCAGGTACCCTGCGTTCGGAGTCTGAAATCAGAGGAACCCTGAGGTTCCTGCCTCACCTGGAGATGAGGCCCTCTTCCAATGCACCAAACCCAGTGGAGTCCCGAGAGACCCCTCCCACCTCCACAGTTTCCATGACTTCTCAGAGGCACCATGAGAAGCTCCCTGAGGTCACCTGCACAAGTCAAGGGAACCGAGGGTTTCCTGCCTCAACCCGAGAAAGACCTCGAGAGTCCTTCTTAACACGTCTCGAGGCCTGATTCCCCTACCATGACTCGAGAGCAATGACGCGCTCCCCTCGCCACTCGCATGGAGACCCGACTTCCCGGGTGCCCCAAGAGGCTCACTGAGCTTGGCGTCGACCTCGTGAGAAACCCCACACTGGGGCCTTCGCTCCAGAAAAACCCCGAGACACCCCGTCATCCCGAAATGAGGGCCTTCGTTTCCCCCATGCCTAGAGCGCAATCCCTATTCCTCTCTCCAAACTCCACAGGAGGAGTGGTTCCCTTAGGCCACTCTGTGGGCTCCAACAAATACCCGTCTCTAGTACAGAGGAGAATGGAGGTCTTTGCTTCCACCCGCGACGAGGCCTGACTCCCTGGCTGAGTCTGGAATGCAACCCCGAGATCTGTGTCGCCCCTAGCGAGGAACATTGGCTTCTGGACACAAGCCTAGATGAGGTCTATTTGCCCTGCAGTCACTCGAGAGCAATCCCCAGCTTTCTTCGCAACTCCAATGGAACATTATAATTCCCTGGGCCAACACGAGGCATCCTGAATTCCCCGTCTAACTCGAGAATCCCGCCGCAACTCGAGAAAAATCACGTGGTTCCCCCGTCATCGCAAGATGAAGCCCTTTCCCGCTACAGCGTCTCAGGAGAAGTCCCACGTTAAGAATTGGAGGTCCAAACGGCACTTGGCACCCTTGATGCGACCCACAAAGTTCCCCGACATACCGGTCTCCTCGAGAGGAACACCGAGGTTTTCCGGCACCACTTCCTCTGAGGCCCTTCTACCCTCCTGATCTCGACAGGAGGGTCGACTCCCCTGCTTTGTCTGGAAGGGTTGCCGACCTTCCGGTCGCACCTCAGGATGAGGCCGGTCTCACGACGAAATTCCAGACGTGGCCTCGTGGGTGGTTCCACATTCCGAAGGACCCCGATTTCCCGGTCCCCTCTTGATAAGAACCCGATGCCCGGACACCTTTTCGAACTCCACCCTGTGAATGAAGTCAACACGAAGGGGCAGTGACTCGCCCGTGCATCGTCCGGAAAAACCCCCAGGTTCCAAATACAGCTCGACAAGTGGCCTCTCACCCCGTGAACACCTCGAGAGGCTAGCAAGTTCCATGCCTCAACCCAAGACCAAGCCTGACTGTTCTGTCCCATGTCTGCAGGACCCTGCGTTCGGAGTCTGAAATCAGAGGACCCTGAGGTTCCTGCCTCACCTGCAGATGAGCTCTTCCAATGCACCAAACCCAGTGGAGTCCCGAGAGCCCCTCCACTCCACAGTTTCCTGACTTCTCAGAGGCACCATGAGAAGCTCCCTGAGGTCACCTGCACAAGTCAAGGGACCAGGGTTTCCTGCCTCAACCCGAGAAAGACCTCGAGAGTCTTCTTCAACACGTCTTTAGGCCCTATTCCCTACCGTGACTCGAGAGCAATGACGCGCTCCCCCTCGCCACTCGCATGGGAACATGACTTCCCTGGCGCCACACGAGTGGCTCCTGAGCTCCGCCGTCGTACCTCGTGAGAAAACCACACTGGCGCCGCATCTCGAGAAAAATCACCAGACGACCCCGTCATCGCGAGATGAGGGCTTTCGTTTCCTGCATGGCCTGAAGAGCCATCCCGAGTCTTCTCCGCAAACTCCACAGGAGGCTTGACTCCCTTCAGGACACTCAGGGGCTCCAAAATAGAGCCGTCGCGACTCGGTAGGAGAGCGCAGTTCTTGCTTCCATTGGAGATGAGGCCTGACTCCCCGGGTGAGTCTGGAATGCAACCCCGAGATCCTGTCGCCCCTGGACAGGAACATTGGCTTCTGCACACAAGCCTAGATGAGGTCTATTTGCCCTGCAGTCACTCGAGAGCAATCCCCAGCTTTCCTTCGCAACTCCAATGGAAGATTGCACTTCCCTGGGCCAACACAAGAGGCATCCTGAATCCCCCGTCGTAACTCGAGCATCCCGCTGCACCTCGAGAAAAACCACGTGGTTCCCCGTCATCGCAAGATGAAGCCCTTTCCCGCTACAGCATCTCAGGAGAAGTCCCACGTTAAGAATTGGAGGTCCAAACGGGAATTTGCACCCTTGATGCTACCACAAAGTTCCCCAACATACCGGTCTCCCTCGAGAGGAACACCGAGGTTTTCCGGCACCACTTCCTCTGAGGCCCTTCTACCCCTCCTGATCTCGACAGGAGGGTCGACTCCCCTGCTTTGTCTGGAAGGGGTTCCCGACCTTCCAGTCGCACCTCAGGATGAGGCCGGTCTCACGACGAAATTCCAGACGTGGCCTCGTGGGTGGTTCCACATTCCGAAGGACCCCATTTCCCGGTCCCCTCTTGATAAGAACCCGATGCCCGGACACCTTTCGAACTCCACCCTGTGAATGAAGTCAACACGAAGGGGCAGTGACTCGCCTGGGCATCGTCCGAAAAAACCCCCAGGTTCCAAATACAGCTCGACAAGTGGCCTCTCACCCCGTGAGCACCTAGAGAGGCTAGCAGAGTTCCATGCCTCAACCCAAGACCAAGCCTGACTGTTCTGTCCCATGTCTGCAGGTACCCTGCGTTCGGAGTCTGAAATCAGAGGAACCCTGAGGTTCCTGCCTCACCTGGAGATGAGGCCCTCTTCCAATGCACCAAACCCAGTGGAGTCCCGAGAGACCCCTCCACCTCCACAGTTTCCATGATTCTCAGAGCACCATGAGAAGCTCCTGAGGTCACCTGCACAAGTCAAGGGAACCGAGGGTTTCCTGCCTCAACCCGAGAAAGACCTCGAGAGTCCTTCTTCGACACGTCTCGAGGCCTGATTCCCCTACCATGACTCGAGAGCAATGACGCGCTCCCCCTCGCCACTCGCATGGAGACCGACTTCCCGGGTGCCCCAAGAGAGGCTCACTGAGCTTGGCGTCGTACCTCGTGAGAAACCCCACACTGGGGCCTTCGCTCGAGAAAAAACCCGAGACACCCCGTCATCCCGAAATGAGGGCCTTCGTTTCCCCATGGCCTAGAGCGCAATCCCTATTCCTCTCTCCAAACTCCACAGGAGAGTGGTTCCTAAGGCCACTCTGTGGGCTCCTACAAATACCCGTCTCTAGTACAGAGGAGAATGGAGGTCTTTGCTTCCACCCGCGACGAGGCCTGACTCCCTGGGTGAGTCTGGAATGCAACCCCGAGATCTGTGTCGCCCCTAGCGAGGAACATTGGCTTCTGGACACAAGCCTAGATGAGGTCTATTTGCCCTGAAGTCACTCGAGAGCAATCCCCAGCTTTCTTTCTCAACTCCAATGGAACATTATAATTCCCTGGGCCAACACACGAGGCATCCTGAATTCCCCGTCTAACTCGAGAATCCCGCCGCAACTCGAGAAAAATCACGTGGTTCCCCGTCATCGCAAGATGAAGCCCTTTCCCGCTACAGCGTCTCAGGAGAAGTCCCACATTAAGAATTGGAGGTCCAAACGGCATTTGGCACCCTTGATGCGACCCACAAAGTTCCCCGACCTACCGGTCTCCCTCGAGAGGAACACCAAGGTTTCCGGCACCACTTCCTCTGCGCCTTCTACCCCTCCTGATCTCGACAGGAGGGTCGACTCCCCTGCTTTGTCTAAAGGGGTTCCCGACCTTCCAGTCGCACTCAGGATGAGGCCGGTCTCACGACGAAATTCCAGACGTGGCCTCGTGGGTGGTTCCACATTCCGAAGGACCCCGATTTCCCGGTCCCCTCTTGATAAGAACCCGATGCCCGGACACCTTTTCAACTCCACCCTGTGAATGAAGTCAACACGAAGGGGCAGTGACTCGCCTGGGCATCGTCCGAAAAAACCCCCAGGTTCCAAATACAGCTCGACAAGTGGCCTCTCACCCCGTGAGCACCTAGAGAGGCTAGCAGAGTTCCATGCCTCAACCCAAGACCAAGCCTGACTGTTCTGTCCCATGTCTGCAGGTACCCTGCGTTCGGAGTCTGAAATCAGAGGAACCCTGAGGTTCCTGCCTCACCTGGAGATGAGGCCCTCTTCCAATGCACCAAACCCAGTGGAGTCCCGAGAGACCCCTCCCACCTCCACAGTTTCCATGACTTCTCAGAGGCACCATGAGAAGCTCCCTGAGGTCACCTGCACAAGTCAAGGGAACCGAGGGTTTCCTGCCTCAACCGAGAAAGACCTCGAGAATCCTTCTTTAACACGTCTCGAGGCCTGATTCCCCTACCATGACTCGAGAGCAATGACGCGCTCCCCCTCGCCACTCGCATGGAGACCCGACTTCCGGGTGCCCCAAGAGAGGCTCACTGAGCTTGGCGTCGTACCTCGTGAGAAACCCCACACTGGGGCCTTCGCTCCAGAAAAACCCGAGACACCCCGTCATCCCGAAATGAGGGCCTTCGTTCCCCCATGTCCTAGAGCGCAATCCCTATTCCTCTCTCCAAACTCCACAGGAGGAGTGGTTCCCTTAGGCCACTCTGTGGGCTCCAACAAATACCCGTCTCTAGTACAGAGGAGAATGGAGGTCTTTGCTACACCCGCGACTGAGGCCTGACTCCCTGGGTGAGTCTGGAATGCAACCCCGAGATCTGTGTCGCCCCTAGCTAGGAACATTGGCTTCTGGACACAAGCCTAGATGAGGTCTATTTGCCCTGCAGTCACTCGAGAGAAATCCCCAGCTTTCTTTCGCAACTCCAATGGAACATTATAATTCCCTGGGCCAACACACGAGGCATCCTGAATTCCCCGTCTAACTCGAGAATCCCGCCGCAACTCGAGAAAAATCACGTGGTTCCCCCGTCATCGCAAGATGAAGCCCTTTCCCGCTACAGCGTCTCAGGAGAAGTCCCCCGTTAAGAATTGGAGGTCCAAACGGCACTTGGCACCCTTGATGCGACCCACAAAGTTCCCGACTACCGGTCTCCTTCGAGAGGAACACGGAGGTTTTCCGGCACCACTTCCTCTGAGGCCCTTGTACCCTCCTGATCTCGACAGGAGGGTCGATCCCCTGCTTTGTCTGGAAGGGGTTGCCGACCTTCCGGTCGCTCCTCAGGATGAGGCCGGTCTCACGACGAAATTCCAGACGTGGCCTCGTGGTGGTTCCACATTCCGAAGGACCCGATTTCCCGGTCCCTCTTGATATGAACCCGATGCCCAGACACCTCTTTGAACTCCACCCTGTGAATGAAGTCAACACGAAGGGGCAGTGACTCGCCCGTGCATCGTCCGGAAAAACCCCGAGGTTCCAAATACAGCTCGACAAGAGGCCTCTCACCCCGTGAACACCTGGAGAGGCAAGCGGAGTTCCATGCCTCAACCCAAGATGAGGCCTGACTCTCCTGTCCCAACTCGGCAACGACCCTGCGTTCGGAGTCTGAAATCAGAGGAACCCTGAGGTTCCTGCCTCAACTGGAGATGAGGCCCTCTTCCAATGCCCCGAACCCAGTGGAGGCCCAAAAGGCCCCTCCTAACCCACAGTATCCCTGACTTCTTAGAGGCACCCTGAGAAGCTCCCTGCCGTCTGCGGCACAAGTCCAGGGACCCAGGCTTTCTTGCCTCAACCCGAGAAAGACCTCTAGAGTCCTTCTTCAACACGTCTTGAGGCCCTATTCCCCTACTGTGACTCGAGAGCAATGACGCGCTCCCCCTCGCCACTCGCATGGGAAACATGACTTCCCTGGCGCCACACGAGTGGCTCCCTGAGCTCGCCGTCGTACCTCGTGAGAAAACCCACACTGGCGCCGCATCTCGAGAAAATCACCAGACGACCCGTCATCGCGAGATGAGGGCTTTCGTTTCCTGCATGGCCTGAAGAGCCATCCGAGTCTTCTCCGCAACTCCACAGGAGGCTTGACTCCCTTCAGGACACTCAGGGGCTCCAAAATAGAGCCGTCGCGACTCGGTAGGAGAGCGCAGTTCTTGCTTCCTTGGAGATGAGGCCTGACTCCCCGGGTGAGTCTGGGATGCAACCCCGAGATTCTGTCGCCCTGGACAGGAACATTGGCTTCTGCACACAAGCCTAGATGAGGTCTATTTGCCCTGCAGTCACTCGAGAGCAATCCCCAGCTTTCCTTCGCAACTCCAATGGAAGATTGACTTCCTGGGCCAACACAAGAGGCATCCTGAATCCCCCGTCGTAACTCGAGAATCCGCCGCACCTCGAGAAAACCACGTGGTTCCCCGTCATCGCAAGATGAAGCCCTTTCCCGCTACAGCATCTCAGGAGAAGTCCCACGTTAAGAATTGGAGGTCCAAACGGGAATTTGCACCCTTGATGCTACCCACAAAGTTCCCCAACATACGGTCTCCCTCGAGAGGAACACCGAGGTTTTCCGGCACCACTTCCTCTGAGGCCCTTCTACCCGTCCTGATCTCGACAGGAGGGTCGACTCCCTGCTTTGTCTGGAAGGGGTTCCCGACCTTCCAGTCGCACCTCAGGATGAGGCCTGTCTCACGACGAAATTCCAGACGTGGCCTCGTGGGTGGTTCCACATTCCGAAGGACCCCGATTTCCCGGTCCCCTCTTGATAAGAACCGATGCCCGGACACCTTTTTCGAACTCCACCCTGTGAATGAAGTCAAAACGAAGGGGCAGTGATCGCCGTGCATCGTCCGGGAAAAAACCCCCAGGTTCCAAATACAGCTCGACAAGTGGCCTGTACCTCGTGAGACACCTCGAGAGGCAAGCTGAGTTCATGCCTCACCCAGACAAGCCTGACTGTTCCTGTCCATTCTGCAAGGTACCCTGCGATCCGGAGTTGAAATTCAGAACCCTGAGGTTCCTGCTCAACTGGAGATGTGGCCCTCTTCCAACACCAAACCCAGTGGAGTCCCGAGAGACCCCTCCCACCTCCACAGTTTCCATGACTTCTCAGAGGCACCATGAGAAGCTCCCTGAGGTCACCTGCACAAGTCAAGGGAACCGAGGGTTTCCTGCCTCAACCCGAGAAAGACCTCGAGAGTCCTTCTTCAACACGTCTCGAGGCTGATTCCCCTACCATGAATCGAGAGCAATGACGCGCTCCCCCTCGCCACTCGCATGGAGACCTGACTTCCCGGTGCCCCAAGAGAGGCTCACTGAGCTTGGCGTCGTACTCGTGAGAAACCCCACACTGGGGGCCTTCGCTCGAGAAAAACCCCGAGACACCCCGTCATCCGAAATGAGGGCCTTCGTTTCCCCCATGGCCTAGAGCGCAATCCCTATTCCTCTCTCCAAACTCCACAGGAGGAGTGGTTCCCTTAGGCCACTCTGTGGGCTCCAAAAATACCCGTCTCGTACAGAGGAGAATGGAGGTCTTTGCTTCCACCCGCGACGAGGCCTGACTCCCTGGGTGAGTCTGGAATGCAACCCCGAGATCTGTGTCGCCCTAGCGAGGAACATTGGCTTCTGGACACAAGCCTAGATGAGGTCTATTTGCCCTGCAGTCATCGAGAGCAATCCCCCAGCTTTTCTTCGCAACTCAACTCAATGAATTGACTTCCCTGGCCAACACAAGAGGCATCCTGAATTCCCCGTCTAACTCGAGAATCCCGCCGCAACTCGAGAAAAATCACGTGGTTCCCCCGTCATCGCAAGATGAAGCCCTTTCCCGCTACAGCGTCTCAGGAGAAGTCCACGTTAAGAATTGGAGGTCCAAACGGAATTGCACCCTTGATGCGACCCACAAAGTTCCCCACATACCGGTCTCCTCGAGAGGAACACCGAGGTTTTCCGGCACCACTTCCTCTGAGGCCCTTCTACCCTCCTGATCTCGACAGGAGGGTCGACTCCCCTGCTTTGTCTGGAAGGGGTTCCCGACCTTCCAGTCGCACCTCAGGATGAGGCCGGTCTCACGACGAAATTCCAGACGTGGCCTCGTGGGTGGTTCCACATTCCGAAGGACCCCGATTTCCCGGTCCCCTCTTGATAAGAACCCGATGCCCGGACACCTTTTCGAACTCCACCCTGTGAATGAAGTCAACACGAAGGGGCAGTGACTCGCCTGCATCGTCCGAAAAACCCCCAGGTTCCAAATACAGCTCGACAAGTGGCCTCTCACCCCGTGAACACCTAGAGAGGCAGCAGAGTTCCATGCCTCAACCCAAGACCAGCCTGACTGTCTGTCCCATGTCTGCAGGTACCCTGCGTTCGGAGTCTGAAATCAGAGGAACCCTGAGGTTCCTGCCTCACTCTGGAGATGAGGCCCTCTTCCAATGCACCAAACCCAGTGGAGTCCCGAGAGACCCCTCCCACTCCACAGTTTCCATGACTTCTCAGAGGCACCATGAGAAGCTCCCTGAGGTCACCTGCACAAGTCAGGGAACCGAGGGTTTCCTGCCTCAACCCGAGAAAGACCTCGAGAGTCCTTCTTCAACACGTCTCGAGGCCTGATTCCCCTACCATGACTCGAGAGCAATGACGCGCTCCCCCTCGCCACTCGCATGGAGACCCGACTTCCCTGGTGCCCCAAGAGAGGCTCACTGAGCTTGGCGTCGTACCTCGTGAGAAACCCACACTGGGGCCTCGCTCGAGAAAAACCCGAGACACCCCGTCATCCCGAAATGAGGGCCTTCGTTTCCCATGGCCTAGAGCAATCCCTATTCCTCTCTCCAAACTCCACAGGAGGAGTGATTCCCTTAGGCCACTCTGTGGGCTCCAAAAATACCCGTCTGTACTACAGAGGAGAATGGAGGTGTTGCTTCCACCCGCGACGAGGCCTGACTCCCTGGCTGAGTCTGGAATGCAACCCCGAGATCTGTGTCGCCCTAGCGAGGAACATTGGCTTCTGGACACAAGCCTAGATGAGGTCTATTTGCCCTGCAGTCACTCGAGAGCAATCCCCAGCTTTCCTTCGCAACTCGAACCGATGATTGCACTTCCCTGGGCCAACACAAGAGGCATCCTGAATTCCCCTCGTAACTCGAGAGTCCCGCCGCAACTCGAGAAAACCACGTGGTTCCCCCGTCATCGCAAGATGAAGCCCTTTCCCGCTACAGCGTCTCAGGAGAAGTCCCACGTTAAGAATTGGAGGACGAAACGGTACTTGGTACCCTTGATGCGACCCACAAAGTTCCCCGACATACCGGTCTCCCTCGAGAGGAACACCGAGGTTTTCCGGCACCACTTCCTCTGAGGCCCTTCTACCCTCCTGATCTCGAAGGAGGTCGACTCCCCTGCTTTGTCTGGAAGGGGTTCCCGACCTTCCGGTCGCACCTCAGGATGAGGCCGGTCTCACGACGAAATTCCAGACGTGGCCTCGTGGTGGTTCCACATTCCGAAGGACCCGATTTCCCGGTCCCCTCTTATAAGAACCCGATGCCCGGACACCTTTTCGAACTCCACCCTGTGAATGAAGTCAACACGAAGGGGCAGTGACTCCCCGTGCATCGTCCGGAAAACCCCAGGTTCCAAATACAGCTCGACAAGTGGCCTCGTACCTCGTGAACACCTCGAGAGGCAGCTGAGTTCCAATGCCTCATCCCAAGACGAGGCCTGACTCTCCCGTCAAACTCTGCAAGGACCCTGCGATCGAGTTGAAATGGATAGGAACCCTGAGGTTCCTGCCTCAACTGGAATGAGCCCTCTTCCAATGCACCAAACCCAGTGGAGTCCCGAGAGGCCCCTCCCAGCTCCACAGTTTCCCTGACTTCTCAGAGGCACCATGAGAGCTCCCTGAGGTCACCTGCACAAGTCGAGGGAACCGAGGGTTTCCTGCCTCAACCCGAAAGACCTCGAGAGTCCTTCTTCAACACGTCTCGAGGCCTGATTCCCCTACCATGACTCGAGAGCAATGACGCGCTCCCCCTCGCCACTCGCATGGAGACCCGACTTCCCGGGTGCCCCAAGAGAGGCTCACTGAGCTTGGCGTCGTACCTCGTGAGAAACCCCACACTGGGGCCTCAGCTCGAGAAAAACCCCGAGACACCCCGTCATCCCGAAATGAGGGCCTTCGTTTCCCCCATGGCCTAGAGCGCAATCCCTATTCCTCTCTCCAAACTCCACAGGAGGAGTGGTTCCCTTAGGCCACTCTGTGGGCTCCAACAAATACCCGTCTCTAGTACAGAGGAGAATGGAGGTCTTTGCTTCCACCCGCGACGAGGCCTGACTCCCTGGCTGAGTCTGGAATGCAACCCGAGATCTGTGTCGCCCCTAGCGAGGAACATTGGCTTCTGGACACAAGCCTAGATGAGGTCTATTTGCCCTGCAGTCACTCGAGAGCAATCCCCAGCTTTCTTCGCAACTCCAATGGAACATTATAATTCCCTGGGCCAACACACGAGGCATCCTGAATTCCCCGTCTAACTCGAGAATCCCGCCGCAACTCGAGAAAAATCACGTGGTTCCCCCGTCATCGCAAGATGAAGCCCTTTCCCGCTACAGCGTCTCAGGAGAAGTCGCACGTTAAGAATTGGAGGTCCAAACGGCACTTGG
The DNA here is from genome assembly GCF_002263795.3 of Bos taurus. Lineage (NCBI taxonomy): Eukaryota > Metazoa > Chordata > Mammalia > Artiodactyla > Bovidae > Bos > Bos taurus. The sequence continues at coordinate 10,669 of NW_020192285.1, forward strand.
CACCCTTGATGCGACCCACAAAGTTCCCCGACATACCGGTCTCCTCGAGAGGAACACTGAGGTTTTCCGGCACCACTTC
>NW_020192286.1:0-13625 GCF_002263795.3 Bos taurus
TCTTTTCTTTTCCTTTATTTCCTGGTGTGCCATACAGGATCTTGATTCATGGGCTTGAGCTCCTGTGGTGGGAGGACCAAGTCCAAACTGCTGGATTAATAGAGACACTCAGACCTCACGGAATACTATTTGGAGTGAGGTCTCCTGGAGGGCCACATCTAAACACCTGGTCCTGGCCCTACTTAACTGCCTGCAAACTCCAGTGCTAAAATTCTCAGGCCAATCAATCAGCGAGAGAAGAACACAGTTCCGCCTAACAAAAACAATGATATGACAAAAAATATGTTACAGACAAAAGAGCAAGGTAAAAAAACCTAAAAGACCACATAAATGAAGAGGAAATAGGGAAACTACCTGGAAAATAATTTAGAGTAAGGATATTAAAGATGATCCAAAATCTTGAAAATACAATGGAGGCATGGATTTAAAAAAATACAAGAAATGTTTGACAAAGATTTAGAAGAAATAAGGCACAAACAAATAAAGTTGAAAACACAATAACTTGAAATGAAAAATACACTAGAAGAAATCAAATATAGAGACTCACTGCAGCAGGAGAACAAATAAAGTTGAGTTGGAAGACAGAATGGTGGAAATAACTGCTGAAGAGCAGAATAAAGAAAAATGAATGAAAAAAACACAATATCTATTTTTGTCATGACTGTCTTTCTGAGACACATTCTCCACTAAGGGTAACTGGGACTACCTATCACCACAGGTTGTGGATGCATAAGAAACGACTGCACTGGAAGGAAAAAAATATAGCCTTCAAGCCCCTTTCTCATCCTCCAGAGACCCTGCGGTTCTAGGGACTCTACCTCAATGGCAGGAAAACTGCAACCTGCGCTGCACAGGCCCAACTCAGTGAGCATGCGCAGTGTGTGGGTGTGCATCCGTTGCTGCGCATGCGCCTTGGTGCGCATACGCCTTCCTGAGCGTTCTGTGAGGAGCGTTGGGCCTGAGACGGGTCTGTTTATTCAGTCCCGGTTCTTTCTCACTACTTGAGACTCACCAGGTAGGTTCACAGGTCTGTCCTGTCTGGAGTTTAAGTGTGTGTGCGTGTGAGGGGGAGCCAGCGAGTTTCGCGCGGGTTGGGCAGTGCGATCTAAGGGCCGTTGAGGAGGAAGGCCTCAAGGTAGTCATCTTTCTCCTCACAAGTGTCGCGACGCCATAGTTCTTGCCTTGATGGCGGAGAGGAAAGGGCAGTGGGCAGAGGAGGGCAGGGGGTAGGATGATGGTTGGGGGAGACTTGGGGGTGCTATTTGAGATATTTAGTTCATTGGGGCCCTGGAACTGACGACAGAGCACAAGAATCTGGGGCCGGCAGTGGGACCTGGGCAGGGGTTGGGGTGGGCGATTAAGGAAAGGCCTAGAAACCGGACCGCAGTGGGGTTGTGACTGTATTGCGGGTTTTGTGGTAAGGTGCCAAGAGAGAAGTGGACCGGTTGCTCTGTATGCAGCCTCACCTCAGCCCCAGACACTGAGAAAAATCGCCATAGTCAGGCTGTAAAAGACTGAGCCTTTCTTCGTGTTCCAACTGAATTCCAAGGGAGTTGGGGAAAATAGGTCTGGTGAATAGGAGTGTGACATGAGCAATAGTCCTGAGCTTTTGAATTCCTAGGAGTATTTCACTAAAGATCTTCATGATGGAGAAGTCTGTTGTGAAATCAAACGTCCTCACAAAAATTCAGCCTTCTTGTGTACCTTAAGGTGATTTCTCTGCCAGCTTCACAAAGACACAAATGGCTTTGCAAGCGACTGTATTTGGTGTAATTGAAATGCATGTACACTCATACTTAACCAGAGTTTTCTTTTGAAAGTATGTTAACATTAAAAAAAAAAAAGTCAACATAAGGTCATAAAAGTGATCAAATATAGCTGTACTCTTAAATACATTTTCTAAATCACAATATTCTGCTTTCAGGGAGAAATATGAGTGGGCAAGTGGCATCAACATTGGGACCTACAAAGCAAGATTGCTCCCAGGTGGATGAACCTGTGGTTGTGAGTAACCTTACCATTTGATGTTTTCTATTAGCACAAGTTTATTTTTGAGAAAATCATGTTAAGTAGTACACATGTGGTGATAAAGGTCTTCCATGCTGATAAAGGGTGATACTTTGTCTTAGGAAGGAACATTGATCCAGATATATTATAGTCCAGTGTTGCCTGGATGATTATACTGTTAAATTCCCTGGAAATGTGCCCAGTGACTCCCTCCTCCTGCTTATTAACAACAGGCTGCATACTTCCATCCCAACATAGATTTAAGTAACTTCCAAAGTCTTCCTGGGTAACTCTTATGGGAGCTGACTTCTCTGTGGGAAGAGTAACTTTATTAAAAGTAAGTACATAGAATTGTGTTGGGAAAATGTTGTTAGGTTTACTTATGCTCAGATATATCTATGTATTATGTATATTTATGCTATTAGATGTATTAACAACAAAAGTTTTTCTTTGCGTGCACTCTCTCCTAGGACCAGCAGCCCAGTGTTGAGCAGCCTCAACAAGAGAAACCGCCAGCTGAGAGTCAGGATATCACACCTAGAAAGGAGGAAGTACATGGAGAGGATCCAGTGAATCGTGATGAAGAAGAGGAGAAGGATCCCTTTGAAGGTAAAGTGTATCTGTGCGTCATGCCTTAAGACATAACCAGTAAGAAGAGGAAAGGAAACATTAGAAAAGGACTTCAGACAGTTCCTAAAAACCTGAGGAGAGTATAGTTTGCAGGTCAGTGTGGTCGCTCAAATTTTCCCTTGTTTTCAAGACAAAGAGAAGGGGGCAACTAAGTTGTCTGAGGACAACCCTGGAAAAGGAAAATGGTAATAACAATCGGAAAATTCTGCTTTCCTTTTTCTCCAGCAAAACATTCCCGGAATAATGCTCCTGAGGTTCTTATTCATCACATTTTTAGCATACTAACCTAAGGCTTTTAATTCATAACACCGAGGGAATGAAGATCATCATTCCCTTGTTTATATTGTATGCTTTACAGCTGAATTGATGCGTTTTTTTAAAGATTCTGGCCTGGAAGCTGATCTCCAGCAATTGGCTCTGGCAAAGACTGGGGGTGAAGGTGGAGATGGTCCCGATGTCAGGGAGGAGTTTGCATCAAATACAGAGCCTGGTGAAATGCCAGAAGCAGGTATGTCATCCATTCAGAAAGTAACTTATGTGGTTTCTGTTTTTCAGAATATTATATCTTTACTAATATAGAGGGAACATTACTATTATTTTAATAACAGAGTTCACATATTCTTTGAAAGGTAGTTCGGACCCCAGATGCCTGAATGCCTGACTTACAGACTTTCAAATAAAGAAACAGACAGGATCAAAGCCATATCGAATTGAAAATAGGGAAACCGTTTTCTTCTCTCGAGTATAAGTACTTTAAGCAACAGCTAATAATTTTCGGGTTCTTTTATAATTTCTGCTTGTAGCAAATATGGAATGCATTTGTAATAAATATCAGTTTATATGAAATATGCTTAGGCATCCAAGTAGGTTCTAGTACCAGCTTTAGCATAATGTGTGTGATTCTGTGAAATCCCTTAACTGCTAAACTCAACTTTACTCATATAAGTTGTGAATTCAGAACAGATACACGCAGATGCTGATTTTTCAATGCTAATTTTTGCATTCTCTAATTCTCTTTGATGGAATGCATACAAGAATACTCTGTTTTGTATGATGTATTTATCATAAAATGTCATCTTGCGTCAAATTATAACAGGGGGATTGAGATTTCATTTTCTGACGGGGGACACATGTACACCTGTGGCTGATTCATGTCAATGTATGGCAAAACCCACCAGAATATTGTAATTAGTCTCCAATTAAAATCAATTAATTAATTTTTTATAAAAGAAAATGAGCCAACATTCTGCTTGACGTATGTTAAATTCTCTCAAATTCTGAATTCTCTAGCTCTTTAAAAAATAGTTGCATTTTAAATCCTTTCCCCAGGGAAGCATGAAATGACTGAATAATAAAATGGCCAAAGATAGTCTAGTTTCCTGTTTCTGTGGCTGATCAAGTTGAGAGAGTGCATTTAGTCAGTGATATTCAAGGCAGGTGTGAGTAAGATACGTATGCTAAGCACACTACCTGCCCCCACGTTTGGTCTTTTTTTTGAGGGGTGCGGGAGGTTGCTTATTTTAATTGGAGGATGATTACTTTACAATACTATGAAGGTTTTGCCATATACCCCACTCTCACTCTTAAAGAACTAATAAAAATCTGAGCCTCATGATATAATCATCTCTAACCGTATCAAGTATGTTATTTTTCCTCTTTGATACATGAGTTTAAAAAGTCTTGAAGGCCAAAAATTGTAACTAGTTCTTCCTGCGTAATCAACTTAGTATCTTTCACATACCTGTTTTCCAACTTACTGACAATAAATTGCATGATTCTGATTTTAAAGGAGGAACTTCATAGTTAGGGAAGAATTTACTGTGTATTAGCCTTCCAAATATTTTGACTTTACATTTTTTTCCATTCCATTTGAACAATTAGATGAAAATACAACTTGCAGACGACTTTCAAGTATCTACAGAACATGGTTAAAATGTTCTCATAGAAAAATCTTAGCCCTAAATATGTGTGGTATTTAAAAAGAAAAATACTTAAATTACAAGGTACATAAATATAAAATCCTACATCCAACATAAAAGGTAAGAAAAAGAGCAACAGAATAAACCTAAGGGAAAAAGAAAAAGATATTTATTAAAAGACAGGTATGAATTGTTAGGAAGAGGAACATAAACTCAACTAATAAAGACAATGTGCTAGTTTACATAATTTTAATATATATATATACACACACACATTTTTTAATATTCTTTTCCGTTGTGATTTATCACAGGAGACTGGACATTAGTTCCCTGTGCTGTATAGTAGGACCTTGTTGTTTATCCATTCTGAATGTAATGGTTTGTATCTGCCAACCCCAAACTGCCAGTCCATTCCTCTAGTTTACATCATTGTGAAGCAAATGGACAAAGCCCAAGTACACATAATTAGAAATATGAACAAGACACTAACAGTTAGTATATTACAGAATTAAGACAGAGTATAATCTGGAACTCAAATATTTTCAGAATATTGATGAAATGGCTAGTAGGGTAGAAAAACAAATATTATTTAACATACCCCACAGTAACTAAATAACTAAACATCACAAATACCATGGATGAACTTTTGAAATTGGTCAGAGTTTTCCCTCAAAAGCCATTATCATTTAGAAACAAAAAAATCTGCTTTTCCAGATTTTCTTTCTCTCTTCCTACTTGCTTTTCTCTCTCTCTCATACTCCCTCTTGCTCTCCCTTTTCTTCTCTCCTTTTTTTCTTTCTTTTTTTTTTTTTTTTTTGGTGTGGCTGTGAGAAACAGTCCTATTTCTGCTTCACATTTTGATGTCACCATGTCGCCAGTGATAGTAATGACTTAAAATTAGTGTCACATATAATTTATTATACCAATTGGAATGCTTCCCAGGGTGAAAAAAAAAACATTTAGAATTACATGAGGGCCCCAGGTAAAAAAGGGGACAAATGTTTAACCGACTTAAAACAACCATATCAGGGATAAAGTAGAACAAATGAAAATTTCTTCAGTTTTCCACAGTAGAGAAGAAACAAATGTAATACTGGCCTTTTTATTTACTTCACTTAAGCAGTAACAGAGATAACAACTGTTTAGCTATCCTATATTCGGGAATATTATTTCAAACCAATGCATTTAAATGATACTTTGTTGGGATTTTTTGTTTCAGTTTTTGTGTATTTTGTTCTCCTTAGGGTGCTTTTTGTTGTTAGATATTTTACTGAATGTGTAAAATTCAGTGATTCACACACACACACACACACACACACACTCACAGACAACTGGAGGGCTTCTGAGATCTGGTGACTATCAAGCCAATGGAGGACATCATGGAGAAGAAAAGATGTTTATGGCTGTTCTCTCCCTGCACCCAAAAAACCTTGGAAGGCAAGTCAGAAATGTGTGAAAGATACGCTGTGCCATTTGCCATGCAATTTGACAGCAGTTCTTTTCCTGTCTCCCTACAACCTTTAACAATGGCTTTGGCATTCCATTTCTCTCTATATTAAGTTTTATATATAATATATATATATATAATATACAATATATATAATATAATATCTCTATATTAAGTTTATATATAATATAAAACTGTGTATTATAAAACAGTTTTGCCTTCTACTGAAAACTACCTTCTGATAGGTTCCATTGATTTCATTTGTCTGAACTCAGTGTCCTTTTCTTGTATAACTAGCAAGAGTAGTGTGTTTTTAAAAATACTGGTAACATGCCTGAGAAGTCTATAAAATCTCTAGAGAGGATTAACTGAAGGTAAGCCAAAGGTCGCCCTTAGTGTTCCCGTTTTAGTCCATTTTATAAAACTACAACTGCAGTGAACTTTGTATACCTCTCCTGTCATCGAAATAAAGTTCTGCTAAGTAACTTTTTTAATGTTTATATTATAGGTGAAGGGCAGCCATTTGCTTGAAAGAAGATAAACCATCTATGCTGTTCTTATATTGTGTATTTGACTATTAAAGTTCGGTCAATAAAGTTTTGTTTTCTACTTGCACATTTTTTGTTAAATTTATCCCCGGGTATTTAATGTTATTGAAAATTCATGGTTTGTGATTTTTATTGTCTAGTTGAGGCTGTCTGTAGAGATAGAATGTCTATATATAGATTTTCTGTCCAACAATTCCTCTAAATATGCATATTAATTCCACAAATTTAGATCTAGATTATTTTTGCTTTTCAAAATATACTATTATATTTGAATATCAACAGTTTCTACTGGCTTAAACCTTAAACCTGTCCTCATTTTGCACCATTGAACAAACGTGGCCAGAATAGTCTTGACTAAAGCAGGGGATAAACGGCATTTTTCCCAATAGGAAATGAAAAATCTTCTCCATTTCAACCTGTTTACGTTGCTTTTTTGTAGATATACTTTATCAGAGTAAGTTCCATTCTATTCCTAGTTTGCTGTCTTGAATATAGATTAATTTTCATCAAACACTTATACTGCATCAATTGTGATGATCATAGAATTGTTTTCCCTCCATTTTTCTATTAATGTGGTGAATTGCATTGGTAACCTTATACATGTAAACCACCCTTGCATTTCTAGGGTTAAAAAAATTGGGTCATAACATATTCTTTAGGTGTAATCTACATGTTCATGCATATACTATATATATACGCACACATAAAAAATTCATAAAAGCCTTTGGTCTTCTCTTGAATAAATGGGTTTACAAAATGTGCCACCCAAATCTCATACGGTGTCCCTGATGAAATCATTGACAGAGAAACATTTTTAAAAACTTAATATATAGAGAAATGGAATGCCAAAGCCATTGTCAAAGGTTGTAGGGAGACAGGAAAAGAACTGCTGTCAAATTGCATGGCAAATGGCACAGCATATCTTTCACACATTTCTGACTTGCCTTCCAACGGTTTTTGGGTGCAGGGAGAGAACAGCCACAAACATCTTTTCTTCTCCATGACATCCTCCATTGGCTTGATAGTCACCAGATCTCAGAAGCCCTCCAGTTGTCTGTGAGTGTGTGTGTGTGTGTGTGTGTGTGTGTGTGTGTGTGTGTATGTATGTATGTGTGAATCACTTAGTCGTGTCCAACTCTTTGTGACCCCATGAACTGTAGCCTACCAGGCTTCTCTGTCCATGGAATTCTCCAGGCAAGAATACTGGAGTGGATTGCCATTCCCTTCTCCCGAGGATCTTCCCAGCCCAGGGATCGAAACCTGGTCTCCTGCAGATTCTTTACCGTTTGAGCTACGGGGAAGTCCTCCAGCTGTCTGATTCCTCCCTTATATCCTTATTATTAATACAATAACAACGCTTACATCTCTGAGCCCCCATCTGCATCGTCATGCACCAAAAAAATATATTTCTGCAACAAAGGACCTATTCAGACTTCACTCTGCTTAGCGAATAACGGGATTATAAACAGCAGCTGTTGTGCCCTTACAAAGGTATGAAAATCTAGGTCCAAAAGGATTGAAAATGGGAGGTTCAAATCTACCACAAGACTTAAATAAGAGTATCCCAACTTTACCAAAAAGTATGTGACAAAGCCCCTAGTCATGGAGCTCTCTGACAAGATTAGATCCTAGCTAGAAGAAAAGGGAAAGGAATGAGGGGAACTTCGTGAGACAAAATGACTTGAGTCTTATCTGCTCTGTCTCCTTATTGGCTATGACATGACATAACTGGGCTTCCCTGGTGGCTCAGACAGTAAAGAATCCACCTGCAGTGCTGGAGACCTGGGTTTGATTCCTGTGTTGGGAAGACCTCCTGGAGGAGGCCACGGCAACCCACTCCAGTATTCTTGCCTGAAGAATCCCCATGGATAGAAGTGCCTGACGGACTACAGTCCATGGGGTCACAAAGAGTCAGACACGACTGAGCGACTAAGCACAGCACGTGACATAACTCAGAGTATCAGTACTGGCTCTGACACATACTGAGTGAAGGTGAGAAAGGTATTTACATCCTTTGGATCTGTTTCTCCAGTTCTAAAGTGGAAATTACGAGTTTACAGTAAATATTTGTTATGAAGAATAAACAAGATAACGTGAAGTAGGCATTACATTGCAAAAGGATTTGGCTTATTCTACTCCATTTTTTCATTTAAACATTTACCTTTACAATTCTCTCACAAGTGATACAGATTTTGAATTTCAAGTAGGATATAAGGTTAACTTTTAAAATGAACTGGACTTGAGAAACATATTTTGTCTAAGTAAATATATTGATTCAATAGCAGATTCAATAGCTGGTATCAGACATGGCATCCATTCTAAGGTTGGTTTGTTAACGAGGACTGACAAGGCTACCCTAAGTCATAGCATGTAGTGAAAACCATGCTCCTTGCTGTGTGTGATGACAAAATAAGCCAGTATTCTGGTCACGCAACATCACACAACTCAACACCAGACTCTGTCACGTAGTCAGGCAGCCAGTCCCTAAGTCGCAGCGCAGGAGCTACAGGGCCTCAGGGCACCACTGCAGTTGTTAGGCTTGTCACCTTCTACGGGCTTGGCCAGTAAGGAGACAATGAACCCGAATGGATTCAGATTCTACCTTACAGACAGTGCAGAAGCAATATGACCCTGGTGTCAGTTGCCTTGTCCCTAGTCCTGCGGTTTGACACTGAATTGGAAGGGCTCAGTAACAGGCACTACAGGTGGTGGGTCTCTGCCAGGAAGGAGCCCACAGTTGTGCCCTATGGCACTGAGCAGCTCTGTAGTTCACAGCTGTACTCTCAGCTGGGGCTAGGGAGACCATCCTATGTTCAACTGAAACCAGAGGTGGATGAGGAACAACTTTGTGTCACCTCCAGCTGGATGAGGAGGCAGGTGAGAAATGGCCTCATAGCAGCTCTTCATCAGGCTGCTTATCTCCCCTTGCTGCAAGAGCAATCAGGGGGTTCTCTGACAAGGTTCAAGCCAGCCTGCAGTTTAGCCTTGCCTACGTAGCCTAAGTGGGGACATGCAGGGGCACCAGGGCACCAAGACAGAGTCACACTCCTACAGTGTTTTTTGGAACAAGACACAAGGCTTTATGTATGATGCTACAAATATGACACCTATATACTGACTCCTACATGGAGGAGATCCTTTTCCTGTCACTCATTAAAAATATTCCATCATTGAGTACACACACATTGATTACTAGCATGTCTCAGGACGTGTCTGCAATGCTTGAAATAACAAGACCAGTGATGTGAGGTGGATGATGGGAATATCACACTGGTGGGCCAGACAGACACATAAACAGAAAAGAAGTGCAAAGGAGAAACACAGGGAATGGACCTAAGGGAAAAGCAAAGCCAAACGGTGAGCAGGGTGGCCAAGAAGCAGGAGGAAAGCTAGAAGATAAGGTTCATTCTAAGAGTGAAAGAGGTTATATATAACACAGCTGTGCTTTGACCCAGGCTGTGGATGAGAGTCACAACCTCCCCTGCATCACTGCCCCTTTTGAGGGTGGTGTCTGGGAGTCTAGAGATTCTGAAGGGAGAGAAGGAAAATACATAGTGCGGGGGGTACGTGCACCCGCCCTGATAGAGATACAGGTGCAGCTTGTTACAGTTACCAGGTGGGGATGAGCGGAGTTGGATTCAGTGACTCAAGAAGAAATGTGGAAATGAATGTAAAGGGAGAAAGCACATGGAGAAGGGGTAAACAGCTCCAACTCCCATTTCTGTACCACGGTAGGTGCTCCATATTACTGTTGTGAGAAGGCTTCCTGGTCTGAGCTCTGGGAGGGAGTGATGAGCATTCTAAGGACCCATCATCGCCTAAGCAGGGGGCACTGAGTGTGTGAAGACTTAAGTCTCAGCCTTTACCACTGACAGACACAGAAAGCTTCTTAGTCCTGCTGAGAGTGGGGCTCTGGAAGCTTAGGGAAGCTCAAAGGTAAGGTGGAGGTGGTGGTGGTTGTTCAGTCGCTCAGTCGTGTCCAACTATTTACTACCCATGGCCTGCAGCATGCCAGGCCCCTCTGTCCTCCACTATCTCCCTGAGTTTGATCAAATTAATTTCCATTGGTTGGTGATGCTATCTTATCATCTCACCCTCTGTCGCCCCCTTCTCCTCCTGCCTTCAATCTTTTTGCATCAGGGTCCTTTTCAGTGAGTCAGCTATTCGCATCTGGTGGCCAAAGTATTTCAGCTTCAGCATCAATCCTTCCAGTGACTATTCAGAGTTCATTTCCTTTAGGATTGGCAGGTTTGTTCTCCTTGCTGTCCAAGGGATTCTCAAGGCTCATCTCTAGCACCACAATTCGAAAGCATGAATACTTTGGCACTCAGCCTTCTTAATGACCCAACTCACACATCTGTACATCACTACTGGAAAAACCATAGTTTTGACTCTACAGACCTTTGTCAGCAAAGTGATGGCTCTGCTTTTTAATATGGTGTCTAAGTTTATCATGGTCTTCCCTGGGGGCTCAGCAGTAAAGAATCTGTCTGTAATGCAGCACACTTAGGAGATATGGGTTCAATCCCTGGGTCAGGAAGATCCCCTGGTGGTGGGCATGGCAACCCACTCCAGTATTCTCATCTGGAGAATCCCCTGGACAGAGGAGCCTGTTGGCCCTTGTCCATGGGGTCATAAAGAGCCGAACACTACTGAAGTGCCTGAGAATTCATGTAAGCTAGGTTTGTCATAGCTTTCCTTCCAAGGAGCAAGCGTCTTTTAATTTCATGGATGCAATCATCATTTGCAGTGATTTTCGAGCCCAAGAAAATGAAATGTCTCACTGCTTCCACTTCAGTTCAGTTCAGTCACTCAGCCGTGTCCGACTCTTTGTGACCCCTTGAACCGCAGCAGGCCAGGCCTCCCTGTCCATCACCAACTCCCGGAGTTCACCCAAACTCATGTCCATTGAGTCGGTGATGCCATCCAACCATCTCATCCTCTGTCGTGCCCTTCTCCTCCTTCCCTCAATCTTTGCCAGCATTAGGGTCTTTTCAAATGAGTCAGTTCTTCGCATCAGGTGGCCAAAGTATTGGAGTTTCAGCTTCAACATCAGCCCTTCCAATGAACACCCAGGACTGATCTCCCTTAGGATGGACTGCTTCCACTTACCCCGCTTCTATTTGCCATGAAGTGATAGGACCAGATGCCCTGATCTTAGTGTTTTAATAGTTGAGTTTTAAGCCAGTTTTTTCACTCTCCTCTTTCACCCGTATCCAAAGGTTCTTTAGTTGCTCTTCACTTTCTGCCATTAGAGTGGTATCATCTGTGTATCTGAGCTTGTCGAGATTTCTCCCAGCAATCTTCATTCCAGCTTTTGAGTCATCCAGTCCAGCATTTTGCATGATGTTCTCTGCGTATAAGTTAAATAAGCAGCATGACAATACACTGCCTTCCTGTTCTCCTTCCCCAATTATGAAGCAGTCATTTGTTCCAACTCTGGTTCTAACGGGTGCTTCTTGGCCCCCATACAGGTTTCTGAGGAGACAGGTCGAGTAGTCTGGCACTGCCCTCTGTTTAAGAATTTTCTCTATTTGTTGTGATCCATGCAGTCAGAGGTCTTAGCGTAGTCAATGACACAGAAGTAGATGTTTTAGAAAAATTAGATACATTAGACATTTACGAAGTAAAATGGACAGAACTCAGCAAGAATTTGTAGTTGAGGTGAGGGAGAGGGAATCGTAAACATGGTTAAGACCAAGTTTCCTGTCATGAAGTACAAAACTGTCATGGTTATTTCTGGAAGTTGTCCAGGTCTGGGAAGAATTCCAAATAAGATTTTTATGTTTTTGAGCTCATGGTCTACATGGATACAATAACCAGTATTTAAATTCTTAAATTAAATTCTTTAAATTCTTCCTTTTCCTTTAAAAAAAACAGTGTGGTATAATTTATATACAATAAAAGCCAACACTTTAACCTATTACCATTTGTAGATATTTGACAAATGTATACCGTGGTGTAAATGCTATCACCTTAAAAATGTAGAAAACGTCTCAATGTTCAAAAATGCTCCCTTGGGGTATTTGCCGTCTGACTCCTTCCTCCACTCCTGTACCCTGGCAACCACAGATACATTTCTGTGCCAACAGTTGTGCCATTTCCAGAAATCCATTGACATGAAATCATATAATATGTAGCCTTCTGTGTCTGGTTTCTCTCATTTGCACAGTTGAGATGCATCCTTGCTCTTACATGCATTAGTTACTTTTTTTTTATTATCGTGTATTATTCCTTTGTACAGGTATACTCTTTTGTTTTTCTTTCATCTGTATACCAGTTGTTGAATAACTGGGTTGTTTCTATGTTTGGCTATTAGGAATACACGTGTGGAATATTTGAGTGCAGCCCACTGTGTGAGCATGTTTTCATTTCTCTTGGGATAAGTGCCTAGGAGTAGACTTGCTGGATCATATAAGGCTTCCCAGGTGGCGCTAGTGGTAAAGAACCCATCTGCCAAATGCAGGAGACTCAGGTTCAATCCCTTGCTCTGGAAGATCCCCTGGAGTAGGAAATAGCAACCCGCTCCAGTATTCTTGCCTAGAAAAGTCCATGAAGAGGGGTCCTGGCAGGTTACAGTCCATGGGGCCCCAGAGAGGTAAACAAGACTGAGCGACTGAACACACACACACACACACACACACACACATACATGGTAATTTGTGTATCTTAGAATCTAAACTGTGTCCTCTGTAGACAACATACACATGGATGTTTCTTTAACTGTTCTCACAGTGTCTGCCTTCTGGTTGGATTGTTTTATCCACTTACATTTAATGTTGATACAGACTTACATCCACCAATTTATATTTCTGTCTCATGTCATTTTGTTCTATGGTCCTCATTGTACTGCTTTCTTTTCCATCCAATGGATATTTTCTAATGTAGCATTTTAAACCCTTTACTGATTTTCCACTACTTTTAAGTTGTTTCCTAGCTGTATGCCACTGTAAACATCTTACTTTATCACAATGAGCTTGAAATTTACACAAATGCTAATGAGATACAGAAACATTACTCCTATATCGCTCTATTCAGGTTTCACCTCTTTCCTCATTCTACATGATATGATCC